>NW_027279293.1:0-111107 GCF_046629955.1 Centroberyx affinis | reverse complement strand
ATTTTTTTTTTTAATTATTAAGATTTTAAAAATAAAAGTCCGTTTTGATGAAACTTTTTCTCATGTAAAACAGGTTCTCTAAAGTTAAATGGTAACACTTTACAATAAGGGTCACTAAGTTAAGGGTTAGTTAAGTTAGTTGCTTAATAAGCATTAACTAACCCTTAATTAACAGTTAACTAATGTGTCTGGTAATCATTTGCTAATGGTGTTCATGTTACTAAGGTATTAATTTATACATTATTTAATAGTCATCTTTATAAACTATTAAATAATATATACATTAATACCTTAGTTAACATGAACACAGTAAATTACACATTAGTTAACTGTTAATTAAGGGTTAGTTAATGCTTATTAAACATTAACTAACCCTTAACTTAATGCCCCCTATTGTAAAGTGTTACCAGTTAATTTAGTCTGGGTTGATGGAATTTGGTCTAAAATGTATTCTAGTGCCCTACAGCAAGCTTTATTTGTTTATTACTGTAATACACAGCTGATGTCATATGCATATCTACATAAACATAAGCACATACTCTACATATAGAGTATGTTTCATGACCACAAGGCTTAGTTAAGCCCTGGATACTGCTTTCTGAAATGGGACATCAAAGGAGAAATCAACCAGCTTTCTCAATTTGTAAGGGGTTGACTTTTCTGCAGAGCACTAAATATGATACAGGCTATATGATAATATGAGCCCATAGGTACATACATACATAGTCTATTGAGGCTACTGTCGGTGGAGAAATTGGTATGTTTGCCTCTTCTACGATGGAATTCTCCTGTATGATTGTTGAACGTGTGCAAAATGGTGAGTCTAGACACCAAAACCTGACGTTTACTGTCAATGTTTTAGATAGCTGAAACATTTCCAGCAATCAAACTCCATTATAGCTGCGCTGGGAATATCTCAATGTGACATCATGTCATCTAGGTTTGGCCAGTTATCCACAGGGAAAAGAAAAATACACCAAAATGGGCCCAGAAAGGCAAGGTACATCAACAATAGCTGTTTATTTTAACACCATTATTAATTCATACTTCTTTTATATTTCTTATATTCTTCTTATTATTATCTTCAATTTATGTTATACTTGTACTTGTTTTATGCTTTTTATATCTAGGATTGTTCTTTATTACTTGTAATTTATTTTATTATTATCCTATTCTTTGATATACTTGTTTTATATTTCTTATACTTGTTTTATGCTTTTTATATCTTAGGATTGTTCTTATTACTTTTAATTTATTTTATTATTATCTTATTCTTTGATATACTTGTTTTATATTTCTTATGCTTGTTTTACGCTTTTTATATCTAGGATTATTCTTTATTACTTTTAATTAAATGTATTATTATCTTATTCTTTGATATACTTGTTTTATATTTCTTATACTTGTTTTATGCTTTTTATATCTAGGATTGTTATTTATTATTTTCAATTTATTTTATACTTGTACTTGTTTTATGCTTTTTATATCTAGGATTATTCTTTTTTACTTTTAATTTATTTTATTATTATCTTATTCTTTGATATACTTGTTTTATATTTCTTATACTTGTTTTATGCTTTTTATATCGTTTTTATCATTATTTACTGATTTTTATTGTTTCTCTTGTAAAGCACTTTGAGCTGCATTTTATGATATGAAAGGTGCTATATAAATAAAGTTTATTATTATTATTATTATTATTATTATTATTAGTATTATTTTGAAGAGGGGATAAGTGGATTTTTCCTTCAACTGGGTTTCTGATAAAACCAAAAGTGAAAGGAGTGAAATGTTTTCTATGGAAAGAGATAGTGCCAGCAGAAATAATTCAATTGCAGAATTTTTTAATTGTCACATTGAACAATTCATTTTTTTTTTTGTGGATTTGTTCAATAAATTAATTCAGCAAGTGAATTTGTAAGGCACAATTTCCCAACTGAATGCAATGGCTTCAAATTGAATAGCATTATTATTCACAATTAACTTTGATTTAACTTTAATTTCAAATGACATTTTCCCCAATTCAAGTTTTCTTAATTCAAATTCAGCTTCCTGAGACACACATCCAGACACAAGGGACTTTTCTTCCCTGAGTTGCGACTGGAAGTCAACTGCATTAGTCACTGGTTGCCTTCAAGTCAACACTCAGGGAATAAAAGTCCCTTGTGCCCAGATGTGTGTCTCAGCAAGCTGAATTTGAATTGAGAAAACTGAATTTAAAATTATAGCTAATAACATTCAATAAAAAGTCACGTTCAAACTAGAATTTGTAAAAAAAAAAAAGTTAAAAAAAGTAGTAGTTTCCATGCCACAATAACCTGTTTGATATGAGTAAGCCAGGCATCTTAACCAGGTTTCTCATAATAAGAGTATGTGCTTACTGGGTTATTCTAACACAGTTATGAAATTTATGTAGTTAGCCGTGTTCTCCATCTCCATCTTCATGCTGCATATCAGAGGAAAGCCTGCCAAGGCATCGCAATCAAACCGAGAGCTGCGACAAGTTTCAAGGCCACAAGAGTCAAGATCCGAACTGCAGCCTCTCTCTCTGTCTCTGCATGTCTCTCTCTCTCTCTCTCTCTCTCTCTCTCTCTCTCTCTCTCTCTAAACGGTGGCAGGGTAGATTGGACATGGCTCCACCACCCTGAGGACACAACTCAACTTCAGCATCAACGCAATGTGACAGCAGCAAACTAGACCACCGACACACACACACACACACACACACACACACACACACACACACACACACACACACACACACACACACACACACACACACAGAGCTACTTTCAGTGCCAAAAGGACCTACTGGTAAAGTAGCAATGTGAAAGGGAAGGGCATTGTTTTATTTTATCGGTCCAATCTTTCTTTCTTCCCTTGTTTCGTTACTTATTTATTTATTTCAATAAATCTGTATTCAACTCAAGCATCTGATTTAGAAATTCATGTCACAACAAATGGGATGACAAGTTTTATGTATGGGATAACAGGCAGGTCAGTGGTAGTCAGTGTAGTGTTCCTCCTCCCTGCATTTATCCTGCATTAATACTGCTCAATTTTCTAATAGAAGTAGGTACCTGGGACTTGTCCACTAGTTATTGGAGTTCAGTCATTCTAAATATCTGAAGGCTGAAGCCCTGATCTTGAGCTGTGAATCTAATCGGAATCCAGAAACAAATAGGCCAAAGACAGAACAGAAGATTAATGTGACAAGGCAGCAGCAAACTAGAGCACAATGACACACACACACACAGAAACACATACGTAGACATACACACACCGTGGCCTAGAAAACTATTCTAGATTAAGGCTTTTATTCTGAAGTCCTCCCCACACTATCGATTTTCTGACTGTTTTCTCTGTCGTTCTTTTATCACCACTTGCGGTGAATATAATTTTTCTACAGTTACATAGACAATGAGAGAAACATAAAGAGAAAGATAAAGGCAGAACATCAAAATTTTCTTTATTATCCCCAATCTTCTTGGAGATTCAATGTTTGAGCTATTGTCATGTATTTTTATTTTTTTTAATCATATTTCAAGGCTTGTTAAGCCACAAAAAAAAGGATCTGTCAGTTGTTCAGATGGTTGGGTTTCTGCCCACCCCACCCCACCCTCCTCCCACTTTCTCTTTCTCCGACACACAAACACACACACACACACACACACACACACAGTGGATTTGAAGGCCATGCAGGAGGCAGCATGCTGACAGAGCAATGTTTGATTCTTGGCCATATCCTTTTGAAGTCTTAAAAATGGGGCTCACAGTCCATCTGTTTAGTGTTAAAAGGGATGGATGAAGAGTATGCCCCTATACTACCACTACTACTACCACTACTACTTCTACCACTACCACTACCACTACTACTACTACTACTACTACTACTGAATATAGTAGTAGTAGTCTTAAAAATGGGACTCACAGTCTATCTGATTAGTGTTAAAAGAAATGGATGAAGAGTATGCCCCCTACCACTACTACTACTACTACTACTACTACTACCACTACTACTACTTCTACTACTGAATATAGCTGCAAGAGCCCATTAGCAGGATCCAAGACTATGGGACAAAGTATTTGACAGTGAGAATATAAACTAGATTCATCATTTTGGAAACGTTCTACATGTCAAAGATAGAGCATTTCAGAGAAAGTCCTGTAACTGCAGATGAAATGATGCCCGATTGCCATTTGAAAAAAAATTGCCATCATGCCAAATTGTCATGATGGTAATGCTATTCAGCATGACCAAATGTGGTCCGACACACTTTGGGTCCCTTGCAAATAGGTGTATGAAGTTTGTATGGACTATAGTATCAAGCATTTAGGAAATATGCCTTCCTTCCTGTTTGTGTGACTTTGCTGTCAACTTCTTTTGTGTATCACGACCAAGCAGTTACAAGTATCAAAATTCCGTGGTGCAAAGATGATGTAATATGTAACTAAAATATGCTGTGGTGGAGATTAAGGTTTGTAGGAGACATTTAAAAAAAAAAAGTTGTTATTGCAAGGTTGGCCTGAAGGAGAATGACCAAATGTGGTCTGTCACACTTTGGGGTCCATCCCAAATATATGAAATTTGCTAGCTCTTGCATCGAAATGTTTAAGAATTATGCATGACTTCACCATCAACTTAATTTCACAGTGTGGATTTTCAAAACTCTGGGTAATAGCCTAATCTAGGAAGTCCATATATGCTGTGTGCAAAATGTATTTTAGATTGGATCAACTTTGCGAGAGAAATAGAATTATCAAGAATTAGTCAGTTACGAATCAAATCAAGGGTGTTTGGAGGGCCAAACATTATTACTTTCTGATTTGTTTTGATTCAGCTGCAAAACATATGTGACATCCAGCACTTTATATCACTGAGGCATTGCTAGGCCATTTGAGACAACAGGCTTCAGAGGTAGATACATCTTTGTGTCGTCAGCATAGCAAGAAATACTGTGTTTATGGATGAGTGGCCAAGTGCGAAAACAGGATTGGACCTAAAACTGAAACTTGAGAACCCCCACAAGAGTTTCCTATAGAGACTTTGATGTGAGAGGTATGAGCTGAGCCAACTCAGTGCTATGTTTTTGATGCCAACCCAGAATTTGAGGCGGTTAATTAAAACTGCATAATCTACAGTGTAAAAGGAGGCACTAAGATGTAAGGGGATTAAATCTAACTTTCATCTGAATCTACTCACAGAGGGTCTTCAGTTACTTTAATGAGGACAGTCTCTGTATTCGGCATTGCTCTAAAACCACACTGGAATTTCAAAACTGTTTTGATTAAAGAGTAACTAAACCCCACCCAAATTTGTGGTGAAGCCTGACATCTACTGGTGAAAAGTCAGGTACTGAACTGGCCATCTGCTATTGGCTGGTCTTTGGTGTCAGATGATGTCACCACCTGTTGTACTCTATAGAAGGTGACATCACCTGGCACCAAAGACCAGCCAATAGCAGATGGCCAGTGCAGTACCCTACTTGTCACCATTAGATGTCAGGCTTCACCACAGATTTGGGTTTGGGGTTCAGTTACTCTTTAATGGAAGCTATTGGTTGATTTGAAACACCTTTTTCTGAAGCCTTGGATAAAAAAAAAAAAAAACGGAAGCTTGGAAATAGATCTCTAGTTGCCAGGATTGAAGGAATTTCGGCTTGGTTTTTAACACAGTGTTGAACTACTGCATGTTTAAAAACACAAGGGAAAGTGCCAGTTAACAGAGAGCTATTGATTATGGATGCAACATTAGGACCAACTGTGTCAAAGCCCTCTTTGTAGGAACATGGAGGAACCAAGTGAAGGACAGGTGACCTGCTACACCAAAGGTATTTTACACCACAGAGACAAGAGATAGACTGCTGTCCTCAAACAACAAGGAAAGAAAATAAGCAAAGGAGAAATAAATAGGCATTATATCATCAGTTGCTAGGGTAACCAATCAACTCAGCCTGAGCCCACCTGCCTTAACTTGTTGGGACGGAAAGATAAGAGACCACACAGTGTTCTACTCCCATTTGCACATTTCTTTACCAATTATTGACTATATTGTGATGTTTTGAGCCATCATGCTCTTCATCAGACATTTTTTTTCATTTATTAGTTTATTTGACAGGGACAGTGCACATTAAAAAAATATGCCAGAATTAGCCAAGAAGGCTAGTTTTCATCCGTAGTCCCTGGGCAGATGGTATAAAGAACAAACATTGGACTTTAGACATTAGATTGACATACATTGGTTAATAGAAGGAGGGAGTTACATAAACTGTATAACATGGTTTATGTAGTTTATGTCACAAGCAATAGATAAGATAAGATCAGTTCAACTAAAACAGTGTAAATTCATCAATATCATCAGTAGTTAGTAAGAGCATTATCAGTAGTTAGTGGAAGTATCAGTGTCAATAAATATATATACACACAATTCAAGTAAATAGAGATCTGAACATCAACACAAAATCAATATAAAGTTAATAAAAATCAGTCCGACTAGAATTAGTGACTGCATAGTTGACATGATGAAGACTGCCTCCATTAAAAGCCTTTGAGACAGGTCACATGATAACTCACCTGGTCAAAGAATCATCACCGATCATAGTGTATATAAATCACCACATTCAATTATAGTATACTCAATAATGTGTTGTGAAATCTCAGAATGCATTATTTACAATATATATCATTGCAAAATAAAATGTTGCATATTTCATGAAATAGCCGGTAGCCCGTCACTATTGTTGGCTGTCTTGTCTTTGTGGTAATCTTTGTTAACTAAGACACTAGTGCTAAGCTAGTTTTCACTTGTTCATTGATTGCTAAGACTTGTGGTGCTGATTTGGAGAAGCAATTTGAGTTTAAGACAGCTCCACTGTAGCAGTGACAGACTGGGTTTGGTATGAATATTGTCTAGAGAGATTAAAGAATTAAAGAGAGATTTCAGGCAGCCATCCAACAGAGTAGCAAGCAGCTTTTTGCCTTGTATCCCTCACTGAATATCATGTCAGCTAGCAGAGCAGGCCTGGGGTTTGAAGACAGCTGGTAGAGTGAGACCTGTGCCACTGTACCACCACACACACACACACACACACACACACACACACACACACACACACACACACACACACACACACACACAAAATCACAGATTCCTGGCATCTGTCACACTGGACAGCCAGCCAGAGAAGTAGACACTGTGTCAGGAGAGAACACACACACACACACACACACACACACACACACACGCAATCACAGATTCCTGGCATCTATCATACTGGACAGCCAGCCAGAGAAATAGACACTATGTCAAGAGAGGACACACACACTCATACACACACACACACACACACAGGACAGGCTGTGAGAGTCACTGGACACTGCCAGGGCCAGATGTTGTCAACTGGAGCTAGTTATGCCAACTGTCCAACTGTGCGCAGACACACACACACACACACACACACACACACACACACATACTGACTCTCCCTCTTTCTCTGGCAGAAATACACCACTGTGTCTCTTGTCCTATCACCTCTTCTTTTTCCCAATAAAACCAGAACCAGCTGAATGAAAGGAAAGGACAGACGGAGAAACTGAACATAATCGGCTTCCGTACATGAGATGTCCTACAGCTCTCTCTCTCTCTCTCTCTCTCTCTGTCCCATTCACTGTCTCCGTCTCTCGCCCGCTCTCTCTCTGGGAAATGAACCGGTGAGGAGAAGACTGAATAATGCAAAAGGTAGACAGGCCTTTCACCACACACACATACACATGCTATGAAATATTTATTCCAGGTGGGTTTTCCTGATGGAGTTTCTCCACTGTGGCTGAATCGACAGCATATATATACACACACACACACACATACAACAACTCGAAACCTCAATGTATAATGTGGTTTTGACAATCTTTTCTCATGCTGTCAGGTTATCTCAAGTGAGAATGGTTTCTGTCCTGCATATGAACACATATTTCCCCAAAATGTTATTACTACCACAAAGGCAACAGTAATATTTCTAGAAACGCTCGTTTAAAAAGGCTTCTCTCTTAATAATTCTAATTCTCCTGAATACAATAGAGCAGTGGTTCTCAACGTGGGGTCCGGGGACCACCAGGGGTCCTTTAGGGGGCTCCACAATTAGAGAATGTAGAAGAATGACTGTTTTGATCATATTTTCACTGTTATCTCTCTACCTACAATACAGATAGTCATGGAATTCGGGACATAATCATATCTAACAATAAGAATATTCTCAGATTTGGGTCAGAGGGACAAAATCTCATCAGATGGGGGTCCGTGGCTCTAATGTGGACTAAATCAGGGGTCCTTGATGTGAAAACATTTGAGAATCACTGCAATAGAGGATGCACTTTGATAGAAATCTTATTGCGCTGTATATCACTATTTTATTCTGTTGTGCTTCAAATATCATCCCATTGATGATGACTTGTTCTATGTTTTATTCCTTAAACTATGATACAGTGAAAAGCTATAGGAGATTAGATTTTCTCTGATACTGGCAGGAAGGAATGAATGGGAGTCAATCAACATTAGTTTCAATTAACCTTATTTACACGGCGGCCATATTTGCTTTATGTTACGCTCGGGGTGGAAAAGCCTACCCAGAAGACAGCACAGCAGTTGGAAACAGAGTCAAACTCAACCTGTCTTTGGACAAAAAAAAAAAAAAAATCAAATATACTATATCAAAATAATTCTTGAATTTGGTGGAACTGGTCTGATGTTGATCTATGACGTTAGCTAATCCTAGCAGTCGGCTATGTTTGATTTTTCTCCAAACCAACCAGGTCTAATTCTTATTATTACACAGCTTTGTTGAATACTCAATTCTGATTGGCCAATGAAGGCATCCTGTGGTCTGTTACTTCTGAATAACAGAGCGCTGTTTCACCAAAAAGATGACACTTGGTTACTGTGGTAACACTTTATTTTCCAGGTCCGCAATTTCCTAATAATTTCCTAGAAAGGAACTGTTAATTTATTAGCAAGTTTCCTGGAAAGAACCATTACATTATGTACTAATTAGAGGGAAAATAGAGAAAGAGTTCACTGGTAGTTGGTAGGTACCTGGTCATTTCTTTTGGAGTTTCCAAGACAGAACCATGAAATTATGTAGTAGTTATATAGAAAACTAGAAATTAGAGGAAGGAATTCAACAAATAACTATATTATTTATTTATATGAGTAATGACTTGGGTTACCAAATTGACCTCTGCCTATTATTTTTCCAAGAAATTGACAGTATCTTATCGACTCCACCAGACTGTTTACATTTTCTATATAACTACTACATCATTTCATGGTTCTTTCCAGGAAACTTTTCCAGGAAAAATTAACAGTTCCTTTCTAGGAAATGATTAACAAATTGTGGAAGTGTTAACCGCCATTAACAGTTTGAATAGTATTAAACAATAACAATAAATATCAGTGTTATATGTGATAATATAATAGATACATATTCAATAACAATTCAATTTAAATCAATGTAATTCAAATCAATTCAGCTGTTCCATTAAATTCATTATAATAGATAAGTAGGATGGCTAATGGCTCTGACAGGGCCGGGTGACTTCAGAACTTCCAGGCTCTTATCTCGGTAATCTGCCCAGCTAAAGAAAATTTGATTTCATAGTAGATTCAAATATTATTATCCTTTCCCTTTGCTTTTTTACTTTTCTTTTCAACATCTCTTATCTGTTTTGGGCTTTGTGTGTGTGCATGTGCAGCAGCCAAATGGGTACGTACAGGCATTTTTTATGGTCCTATTTCATTTTTCAGCACACACACACACACACTAGCTGCAGCTGTAACTGTGTTGGTTGCTTAGACAAATATAAATAGTGAAGTTGAAGCCTAATGTATGAATTTCTTTCCAAAGCCTTTGCCTTTCCATCAAAGCAAAGGGCGGCTACTTTAAAGCAGTGATTCTCAACCTTTTTCATACTAAGGACCCCTAATTTAGTCCACATTAGGGCCACGGACCCCCATTTGATGAGATTTTGTCTCTCGGATCCAAATCTGACGATATCTTTTATTGTTAGAAATGATTTTGTCCAGAATTCCATGACTATCTGTATTGTAGGTAGAGAGATAACAGTGAAACTATGATCAAAACATTAATTATTCTACATTCTCTAATTGTGTTAACTTCTTGTAAATGAAATAAAGGTGAAGTTTAACAATTCATCAATTTGCTGGGGACCCCCTGGAACCCCCCCAAGGACCCCTGGTGGTCCCCGGACCCCTCGTTGAGAACCACTGCTTTAAAGAATCTAAAATATAAGAGAGTTTTGATTTGTTTAACACTTTTTTTTGCTCACTGCATAATTCCAGTTGTGTTATTTCATACTTTTGATGTCTATTCTAAAATGTGGAAAAGAGAAAATAATGATGGGCAGTGTAAATAAAATATGGCTGCCATATGAATAAAACGAATAGTATCCCACGGATTAAATGTTGTATTCACATCCATTTCGGGAAGATTTTCATATTCCACTGACCCATTTTCCCCCAGCGGTGTACTTCTACAACACCCAGTTCTCCAAAACCCACCAAAACTTCAACAGAGTATTTTATTCTTTTATTTTATTGCCCTAAACCTCTAAACGGAGAGGCTTTTTACAGAATTACAGCCTCTTGCAATCTGTGTGCTAGTAAAGGCTTGATGACTGCTATGGGAACTGTTAGACTGGGAGTGATCACAGTTTATTGGTACGCCAATAACCCTGTCTCTGCGCACACACACACACACACACACACACACACACACACTTCTGCAGCCACTGCATCGCTACTTTTAGAAGCTTCAATAGGATTTCCTCATTCAAAAGCAGAAAGATGATCTAGCCGACTAAACCAGAAACCTACAGCATTCAATCACAGCTGTGTGTGTGTGTGTGTGTGTGTGTGTGTGTTGTAATTCCTCTCCAGGCTAACCGGCCTTTCTGAAACATACAAACACACACCAATGCTCATATACGTGTGTACTGTACACACACACACGCTTGGCCACACACACATACATTATACTGTACACTTACAAGACGGTGAGCCTTATTTAACAAACGCTCACTCAAATGCATCACATGTGGCTACAGCACTCAGCGTGTGTGTGCGCATGTGTGTGTGTGTGTGTGTGTGTGTGTGTGTGTGTGGACAGTCCAGTGAGAGTTTCTCTGCTCTCTGCTGTGTTGCATAACAGATATTCAGGTTGGAGCTTCTTCACACTGCATCAGGATGACACTCTACCGCCGCATTTGTGTGTGTGTGTCTGCGTGTGTGTGTGTGTGTGTGTGTGTGTACATGCAAGAAAGCGAGAGAGAGAGAGAGAGAGAGAGAGACTGCAAGATCGTCATGATTCTAAGGTATATATACACACCTATGGATTTATTAGTATGTATACATGTGAGTTTGTGTGTGTATATACAGTATATATATAGTATATATATGTGTGTGTGTGTGTGTGTGTGCGCATGTGGCCAACAGACAGCGGGAGTGTGAGTCAAGTACCGCAGGTCAAATCTCTAAAGACTGCTGCTGGTAAAGGCTAAAGCTCTTCAGCTCGGCATGTTGTGTAACAGGCAGCATTTAAAAACCACCAGAGAGCCAGGGGAAGAGTTTCTAAAAACAGCCTGACCGGAGGAGAGGAGGAGGAGGAGGAGGAGGAGGAGGAGGAGGAGGAGGAGGAGGAGGAGGAGGAGGAGGAGGAGGAAGAGGAGAGAGTCTAGCTCCTGTGTCCTCACAGCCAGAAAGGATGTGGGTTCGACTCCCGGTCCTTTCTGTGTCTGGAGTTTACATGTTCTCCCTGTGTTCTCCCTGTGTTCTCCCTGTGTTCTCCTGGGTTTCCTCCCATAGTCAAGTGGATTGGATGAAATGAATGAATGAATGGATGAATGAATGAATGAATGAATGAATGAATGAATAGCTGGTAGCAGTGGTGTTGTGTGTCGGTGAGCAATGCTTTGTGCTATAAGCAAATGAAACTACAGCTTAATCACATTCAATTCAAGTATAAAGATAGATTATATCTGAACAGGAGTTATAGCTAGATTACCGTATTTCCTCTAATAGTGGCTGGTAGTCAATTAAAAGCCGGGTCTCTGATAATGGCCGGGGCCGTGGTCGACACGAACAAATAAAGGCCGGCCCCAAATACAGGCCGGGGAAAAAAACAAAGGAAAAAACAACGGTGGATACCGGTAAACTCCTGGTGCCTGTTATATAATGTAACTGTAGTTTGTAGTAACGTACAAGTGCCACAAGATGGCAGTATGGCACAAGACGGCTCGGCCGGCGGAAGTCTCTGGAGCATGTCATCGTCGATTAGCGTAATTATCGGTAATGCATTGCAGTAACAAAAAAACGGCTACCTAACGAACCCCAACAGAAGCAGATCAGAAAACAAGGAGGCTTCGTACTAAAATATGAGCAAATATACTTATCAAACAGAGGGAATTAGAAATAAAGGCCTGTCTCTAATATAAGCCTGCTTCCAATAAAGGCCTGGTACCCTCTGCAGTTGAGGTAAATAAAGGCCCGGGCCAATATTAGAGGAAATACGGTGTATTACAGGGGTACTCAAATACAAATCTTAAAGGTCCACAAAGAAAATTTTCAATTAGACAAAGGTCCGTTTATTAAGGTCAGTCAAGCTTTTAACGAATTATAATTAAATTATTAAATTAATAATATAAAATTAAATATAAAATATATATAATATAAATTTAAATTATATAAAATTAAATTAAATAAAACATAAAATTACATATAAAATGAAATGAAATTAAAGTTACAAATCACCATTTCCCCATTATCCCCATCCCCCAAACCCGGTTCACACACCCAGCCACCAGAGGTGAATCAAACCATCCTAAGAATCAAAGTCCAAATACGTCCAGAACTATTGTACATTGTGTCAAACACTGTTGCTTAATGAGAGAAGTGGCACCTTTGGTCTGCTGCCAAGACTTTGAACTTTGGCACAAAAGGTGTGATGGCCAGGCAGAGACACTGATGCAAGTGTTCATGGGTGAGTCGGCTGCGGTACTCGTTCTTCACCGTGTTCACTGTTGAGAATGCAGACTCACTGCAGGCTGGCCACCTTTGAACACGCCATTTTAGATTGATTCACGTTCCAAATCTAGGCTAGTAGCTAACAGCTGACGAAACGAGCTGCACTGTCAACTTGATTACACCGGTCTTTGTTCTCTTCTCTTGTAAAAATAAAGTTTGAAAAAAAAAGTGCGGCTCTACAGTATGACGTCGCGTCCGCGACCCACCGCTGTCATGGAGATGACGGGACGCTGAATGTGATTGGACCAAACCAAAGCAGAGTAGACGTCCTCACACAGACAGTGGAGCAGTCGGACATCAGAGCGCTGCTTGCAGTGGAGAAAGCGGATCATTTTGACTCGTTGCGTTGCGGCGAAGTCTCGCAGATAATATAAATAATACATATGAAAAGTATAATTTGCTCAGAGTCCGGAGACAGTTGTGGTTCGGTCCGGATCCGGACCGGAGTCCGGACTTTGAGGATGACTGGTGTATTAGATTAGATTAGATTAGATTAGATTAGATTAGATTAAACTTCAATAATCCCCGTGGGGAAATTGGGCTATTAGAACACCAAGTAGTAGTAATAGGATACAGCAAAGAAGAATAGGATATAAATATGAATGGAGCAAATGGAGATTATTCCATTTTCTGGAAACATACTCAACCATCAATTCCAACATTCTGGATTCCAGCATTAATAGGATGTAAAATAGCAGCAGCAGCAGCAGTAGAATTTACTGAGACAGAAAGACAATGTGAGATTTGTACATTATGAAGAAGGTGTATGATTTAAAAATTATACAGAAATATCAATATATAGCCTAACAATGAGAGGAATGTGTGTACAAGGATGACATGTTTATAGCATATATACAGGATGGTATTCACATTAATAGGTCTACAGGAGGCCATACAAACGTATGTACAGATGTTACTCGAGAACTATGCACCTTTCAGATATATCACTTTAGTTTAGAGCAGATAGGATAGAGAATAGAGATAGAGATAAGAGTGGATGTAAGAAATTAGCCAATGTCCCCTATTTCTAACTGGTAAATCAATACTTTGTTATTATTTCCTTCCTCTCCTTCTGCAGAGTATTTCAGTCATTGCGGGATATGTGACAATAGCTATGCAGTGTGACAGTACTGATGCAGCCGGATGTAGTGTTCCATTCTTTGCTGCCCACAATATTCAGACAGAAAGCGTGGGAATACAGGAGCTTTGGCCAAGCTTCAGAAATGCTGAAGAGCGGCAAACAGATCTCAGTTTGGAGTCAGAAAGGTGGACTGTCTGAATCCCCTTACAGGTGGCCGCTGGGAGCTGCCCAGTACAACCACACGTCTTCTATAAAGCAGACATGACATAAAAAATTGAATCTTTAATAAAATGCGACAATCTTCAATTCAACTTTCAGAAGTCTCCAATGCTCCTCCTCCATGACGTACGTTGTATTTTGTCGATTTCTGAGGTGACCTTGAAGATTTTCAGCAGTAGTGTTTTTTTTAGTTTTTTTTTAAATTTTACAATATTTCTGTAGAGTTTGCTACAGGAGCCCCGACATCTTGGCCGATCCAAATGTCTATATTATGTTGTTTTTTTTTTGTTTTTTTCTCCAGTGATTTATCTCAATATACTGACTTACAAGCAGGTGAAAAAGAAATTCATCAGGATCCTTTTTCTAAGTTCCACCAATTGTTTTTTCTCCTGTTGCCATCTTAATATAATGAGTTAGTGAGCAAGCCAACAAGCTAACAGGCTAACAGGTAGCCTAGTGCTTGGGGACTGTGAGGTCCTGGGTTTGTGCCTGATCACTGTTGGAGTCTATATTGGTTTAAGCCTCAAGAGGGTAGGAATGCACCACTGTGCACTTTGCAAAATTTGCTTTTCACATATTGGTAAGTCAATATACTGAGATATACAATATACTGAGAAAACTAGGAATAACCGCCTCACGGTTGTATGCCTCCGCCAATAAACGTTGTTTTATCATTGCAGGGACAGTCTTTATTTATTGAACATATATAATTAATGTGCTTATTAGGTCAACTTAAAGGATTTTGGTGTCTGCGTGTCTGAATGACCCAAGATCGTTTTCTCAGCTACAGTGGTAAGCAAAACATTATGATGTCACAGTGAAGTTGACCTTTTAACTTTTGGATATAAAATGGCATCACTTCATCATTTTATCCTATTGGACATTTGTGTGAAATTTTGTCATGATTAGCGTATGAATTCTTGAGTTATGGCCAAAAACGTCTTTTGTGAGGTCACAGTGACCTTGACCTTTGACCTTTGACCACCAAATTCTAATCAGTTCCTCCTTGAGTCCAAGTGGACGTTTGTGCCAAATGTGAAGAAATTCCCTCAAGGTGTTCCTGAGATATCGCGTTCACGAGAATGGGACGGACGTACGTGCGGAGGGACTGACGGAGGGACTGACGGATGGACGGACAACCCGAAATATTTAGATATCTGGATCTGCCAATAGAAGTGATGAACTTGGGGCATTCTGGTGGCTCATTTAGTCTAAGGCGCGTACCATATGATCGCGACATCCTGGGTTCGAATCCGGCCCAGGACCTTTGTCGCATGTGACATCACATCAAGATATTTCTAGCAATGGCGTTTGATAGGAGAACATTTTGCAGCCATCTAAAACATCAACGGCAAATGTCAGGTTTTGGTGTCAGAATAAAAAGAGCAAGGGCTTGTTTCTAGACTTGTTATTTTGCACCGACGTTCAACAATCACACAGGCAGGAATCCATCGCAGAGGAGGCAGAGATACAATTTTCTCCACCGACAGTAGCCTCAACAGATGATGATGATGATTTTCTTTTATTTTCGTGTCATGCACACAAAGTGCCCAACCCTCATGGTTTTACAAGACACCGAAGTTACAGTTGCAGTGGTCGCACATTTCATTACATTTCATTTCATTACAAAATTACAGATTATTATACAGCTCAGTCTTAAACAAAATATTCTGCCTTCTCTCCCAAGCTTGGCAAATAAAATCTGCTACAAAAAAGATGTATTAAAAAGTACATCCCTTACGTCCTCGTAGACAGGACAGTAAAACAAGAAATGAACCTCATTCTCGATTTCACCTAACTCACACAACAAACAGTCTGTCCTCCTCTGGGGTGGCATTAAACCTGCTGGTCTCTAGGGCTAATGGTAATGTTCCTGAACGTAACTGTGCACATAGGAATATTTGTCTTTTGTTTAAATTATACTTCACTAAGGTTCTACACTGTAGCTACTCTTTATGAGACAATAAGTTCGTAATTTTTGTTTATACCATATATCAACAGACCATTTTTCTTTATACATGAGAAACATTTTACTCCTAATCTCCTGAATATCACAAAGTAACCTGTTCTGGAAAATGAATGACAAATCGTTCAAATAAAATAAGGATTTCAACTCATGGGGACCAGAATTCAATGCAGCCCCAAGACATGTTGTGTTTTGAGCAAGGGGTCACTCACTTTTCGCTATTGCTATTGCTCTATAACCCACAGCTGAATGCAACAGGGGTTGGCAAAAGCCATTCTGGGAAACGAAGGAAATCACGAACTGAAGTAGAAGTAGACGAGGCAGGTTGAGGGAATGTGGGTACACCAAAAAAGTAAATCACAACACTTAATCTCAAAATAACTCCTGGAATGTACTGAACCTCACAATACAGGATATCTGGGCAATGAAGTCGTCAAAATTCAAACTGTTACCTCTCGCTGCCTTTTGGGGGCGCCAACTTGTGAAGTTGCTTTTAAAACAGAAGCTACAATTCATTCATTGTCCCCCACCAAAGGGGGGACTATGGATCGGTCTCCATCCGTTAGTTCGTTTGTTTGTTAGTCACACTGTAACGTTGACTTTGTGCCGCTAGGGGGCGGCATTGACAATGAATGGGGACTCAGTGGTAAAGCAGGTCATACAGTTAAAGTTATCATACAATGTGGGGGACAATGAATGGGGACTCAGTGGTAAAGCAATACAGTTAAAGTTATCATAGGTAACATAATAGTCTACACACGCTACACACTTGGAGACATCAGACTGGGTTGATGTGTTGAAGTGAGAGTCAATGGAGAATTTTTGGGCAAACCTCTAACCACAAGACACTGTAGTTATTGTACAGTTGTTGGACTGTTGTTCTGTTATTGCATCATCACTGCACTACCACTGTGCCTCAGTGTTGACTACTTATATCATATTACCACTTACATACTGTGCAATACCACATATCATTTATCATTTAGCATTTATATTATTCATAACACTCACGCTCCTGGTGTTGTATGTTATATTGTATATTGTATTATAAATTGTATTGTAGTGTACATTGCGTATTGTAGTTCTTATATTTTGTACTGTATTGAGTAAAAACAGGACAATTACAGTTACTACATTTCAAGATATAACTTAGATATAATTCTGAGGAGAGTAGGCAACAGAAATATATGGTCAATCTGTCCTTTCATTGTCCCATACGAAAATGCTTGTACAATTTCACTCATATTTCAAGTAACTACATCACTGGTGGGGGACAACATGTTTACTATTTGCTTGTTTGTGTTGGCTCTGTCTTGTCAGAGTAAATAATTAGTGTTCTGCCATGGAGAAGTCAAATATAAGATTCAATTATACAAATTGATTGACGGTGGAATATTTGACAATCAATGTCAGTGTGAATTTACCCCAAAAACAATACGCTGCCATTTGGGGACACTAACTTGCAAAGTCACTTTACGCCATCCAAAACCAAAGTTTGGACCATCTCAACCTTCCTTTCCCCAAGGATCAAAACCAGTACCGACTCTTTCTGTAGGCTACAATTGTCAGCCACCCTGGAACCCAGCCAGAGTTTCTGAAATCCAGGCCTGTTTCAGATCACTCCCTGTACGACATGAGGAGGTTTAATGAGGGCAAGACGAATTTACACAATTTGATTCCAAGGGCTTAAAAGCATTTAAGATCCCCTGATATAAAGGACTGATAGATAGCTCTAAAATGCATGACAAATCAATGATTAAGTGTTTCACTGTTTCCAATATGATGTCTCAGCAATGAGACAAATCGTGATCGTGAGTTCTTTTAGCAGTTGTCATGCTTATATTTGTAATAGCTTACATGATGAGCGTGTTAGAATTTCAAATATTAGATAGATTTAATAATATACATGATGAATCAATCTACCATCAGTTTCTGCTTCAAAAATCCCATGTCTTCAGAGCTGGAATGAGTGGGATTGTGAATCCTATTATAGCAGAGAGTCCCCAGTCGTGGTTCTAATAATAGAAATGATGGTGAGCTCATCTGAAACAACAGGCCCAGTTTTAGCCTGTATCTCTGTCTGCTTCTACTGCTATGTTAGTGGATCCAGGCTAATGAACTTCATCATTAACACACACACACACATACACACACGCAGACAGGTACACACACACACACACACACACACACACACACACACAGGTACACATACACTCATACATCAGGTCGACGAATGCACATTCAGCCACACATACACTCAGGCTATTAATAAGATGCTTTGATCCATATACATAGATGCTATATCATGTCTTCATGGAAACATGGACTCGTAGGACACACACTCACACTCACACTCTCACACACACACACACACACACACACACACACACACACACACACACACACATACACACAGTGTCAGTAATTCTCCAGGTGCATTTGGAGTGATAATACTGCAAACATGATGCAACCTAACACATGATGGAAGCCAAACACAGTAAGAGGATTCACAATCAGCACTGGCTCTGTTGCACACTACCCATGAAGCCAAAGTGCTAAAATAGTAAAAATAGTATACTTTAAAGCAGAAATAGACTAGAGAAGATCACCTCCGCAGAGTCCAAAAGCAGGTCTGGTCTCCTGTTAAAACCTCTAAACCAGTGATTCTCAACATTTTTCATATCAAGGACCCCTAATTTAGTCCACATTAGGGCCACAGACCCCAATTTGATGAAATGTTGTCTCTCGGACCCAAAACTGAGAATACTTTTATTCTTAGATATGATTTTGCTCAGAATTCCATGACTACCTGTATTGTAGGTAGAGATAACAGTGCAACTATGATCAAAATAGTCATTCTTCTACATTCTCTAATTGTGTTAACTTCTTCTAAATTAAATAATGGGGACCCCCTGGAACCCCCTCAAGGACCCCTGGTGGTACCCGGACCCCACGTTGAGAACCACTGCTCTACACCATTGGTGTCCAGTCCTGTGCCACGGAAGAGCCTACAGGTTTTCATTCCAACCAAACACTACAGCAGCTGATTGCAACTTACAGTAATAACACAGCAGAGAGGAGGAACTAATCAGTGAAATTAGCTGCTGTGGTGGGAATGGAAACCCGGTTAAATACAGTGGTCTCCAACCATGTGCCATTCAAAGTCATGCAACTACAACAGAGGAACCCGCACACTGAAGAATAATTCGCAGCAGACGTTTCAGATCTCTGCACTGATGACGGCTTGTTAGGTCTGTTATTATTATTGTTCTTCACAATTTTGCACTTTTTGAGCACTTTTTTGGACTATGTCTTATTAAAGAACTCTTTTTGCTATCTCAACTGCTCCATCATCTAATGTTGCATCTTATTTGATGCCAAACCATAATAGAGGCAACATCTGTCAAACTTGTTCCAATCATAATATTCATAAGTGTTTTGCGTGTAACCTCCAAGCCTCTATTTGCACTCAGAAAATGAACACTGACCCCCTGGGGTATTAAGAAAAGATTAAGTTGATTCTAGGGCTGAACGTTTTTGAAAAAATATCTAATTGTGATTATTTTGACTGATATTGCAATTGCGATATGATTTGCGATATTAGAGGGAATGATCATTTTTACATCATTATTCTCATTTTCATTGAAAAACGTATTAAAATGATTATGGTGTGATTTTTGCGGGGATCTGTACCAAACAAAGATGTTTTCTTAAGTCTGTAGAATATGATGTGTAGGCCAGGACATCTCTGCAGTGCCACAATATTTCATTTAAAATGGTATTTTGACACATTTCACCTTTAACAAATATTGCGCCTCCTGCGATTTGAAAATTGCAGTAGGCCATATTGCGATTTCAATATAATTCCGATTAATTGTTCAGCCCTAGTTGATTCTATCCAAATAAACACAGTTTCAAGAAAATATGAAAAAAAAAGTAGGACAAACACAAATTTGTGCAGTTTAATATCAACTAGGGAGATAAAATGAACTAAAATGAATTATTTATAATAATTGTTAAAGTGTCTGACTGTTATTGCATCTATGTAACCAACTAACGTATAGTTTATTTTAAATTTTATGTCAATTTGAAATTTAGATGCTAATAAAACTAATAAATTTGAAATGCATTGGCATTATAAATACAAATGACTTACATTCTCCTTTACTCATTCAGTTTATTTAAGTTCTGAGTCAATTTAATCAATGATAATACTCCATTCAATATGGAATTATTTCACCCAATTTAATGGAAGTTTGCCATACACTCTAAATGAGTAAACCTTGCAAATAGACCAAAATATATGTGTTTAGTGTAGTTTCAAACCCTCCCACATACAGCCAGTAGCATTTGGCAGATGAGTGCTGGACATTCACATCTCTACGAGAGGGAATCCACTGGGGAGGGCTTGGCTCCAGAATAAAAGCACTGCATGTCCATTAATAGCTCATTAAGCGACTGCACATGAGCTAATGAAGAGAATGATGAATGTTGAAGTTCAATGTGATTAATAATGTATTGATAGGATGATAGTTTTATTACAAAGTCGCGGTGAGACTGATCAATACTCCCATCCATTACGGTTTGCCTCTGGACAACACCGCTTGCTGCTGAAATAATGCCACTAAGTTGGCTTTCCATGACAATTCAGATTCAGCGTTAACCAGCATTGCCTTCCACACTTCAATGCACAGCAATCATAGGACAGTTCCCTGTGAGTCAACATATGACAACACTATAGCGCAATGTTTTCATAAGCCTGGAAACTGAAGCTCAACGTCTCACTTACACCCCTGTCTGAAAAAAGTTGAGGAAGACCTTGCGTTACATTCAGCAGCAGTGGCATCACACTGCAGAAAAAAAAGAAGATCTCTGAAGCCTGAAAAAATGTAAAAACACGATGAAATCTCATCACCCGGCTGTATCGTTTACTCCAAACAATTGATCCAGCCAATCCAGAACAATGAATGAAGATATCATGACATGTGATCAAATAAGAGTCATTTTAAACTATAAGTACTAGAGGTGATTCAAGGATGAGGGACTGGGAGAGACCGTGCTTCCCACAGCCAAATTCACTGCCTCTGTAGAAAATGTTTCATGACCCTGGAACCCAGACTTATTGAACATGTGCTCTAAAATACCAAAAACTACTTCTTCCAATTCTTT
This sequence comes from Centroberyx affinis, assembly GCF_046629955.1. Taxonomy (NCBI): domain Eukaryota; kingdom Metazoa; phylum Chordata; class Actinopteri; order Beryciformes; family Berycidae; genus Centroberyx; species Centroberyx affinis. Next base: position 89,579 of record NW_027279293.1, on the reverse strand, counting down.
AAAAGCAGACTTTTTTTGTTTGGAAGCGGGAGGTTTCTGCAGGACAATGAAAAACCCATGGGCACACAGCAGGATGATCTGCCGCCTTCAGCTGATATAATCTCAGTAATTAGCGATGAAATTTTCCTTTTGAATTCTCAAGGTTTTTAGACAATAGCAAGGCGGCTAAGCCCGGCGCATCGCCTTCCAGGCGGCACGCTGCGTGTCCTGATGAATGGGGGTTGAGTTGTGTGTTGATGGTGGGGTGGAGGGTGGAGGGGTGGATTGGATACATTCTCCAAAACATCATCATTTTAGCACATAACTACCATAACATCCCACAGGCCATTCTACTTTGATGCAATAGTCATTTTGTCTGAGTCCAAATTTCCAAGTGGTGGAATGAACCTGTTCACATGAATATGGGGTTTACTAGCATACACCCTATAAAGAAAAAATGATTATTTCTTGCTGTGTTTCTGCTATTTCTGTTTGATTTGACAATGTGCAGTGAGGAGAGACAGGATAGATGGGAGAGGGCATGGCACTCGACAAAGGTCACAAGGCGGATTTGAACCCGCGGTGTTTTCAGTATGCCATGTGCACTGCAGGACAGCTGAAGCAGACGGAAATACTTTGGCTAGAACTTTTTATCTTTGATGCTTTATATAGCCTCTGTTGGGTGATGTTTTGGTTCTATAGAGCAGTGGTTCTCAAGGTGGGGTCTGGGGACCACCAGGGGTCCTTGAGGGCATCCCAGGGGGTCCCCAGCAAATTGATGAAGCGTTAAACTTCATTATTTCATTTACAAGAACAATTATAGAATGTAGGAGACTGACTATTTTGATCATAGTTTCACTTTTATGTCTCTACCTACAATACAGATAGTCATGGAGTTCTGGACAAAATCATATCTAACGATAAAAATATTCTCAGATTTGGGTCCGAGGGACAAAATCGCATCAAATGGGGGGTCTGTGGCCCTAATGTGGACTAAATTAGGGGTCCTTGATATGAAAAAGGTTGAGAACCACTGCTATAGAGAATCTTTACTGAATATCTGAAAACAAAGGCATAGGCCGGTTGGGGTTAGATCACCATCATGTTTGTCTTAGCCAAAAGTATTTTCTGAAATGCATGACTCCACCCACTCAGTGTATCATTAAAGCTCCTTCCCATTGCAAAAACAGGGACAATATCAACACCAGCAGCCACTTCTACTACACTACATAAGTAGTGACTGTCCAGGCCGGGGCAACTCCTAATAACACAAGACGGAAAGCATCGCCCCTGTCCCGACAAATCACCTCTTTTGTTAAGGAGAAGCTAAAAGATGAGCAAAGAAATGTTTTGTTTTTTTTTGGGGTGGGGAACTGAAAGACCCACACAGTAGCCTATCATGTCTGTTTGGCCCTGTAGTGGAAAAGCAGGCTAAAAGATGGCAGCTGGTAGCCTTGCTGTAGGAGCTGGCAACGATCAGAGGCCACCACGGTGCCAACGGTGCCTACTGCTGTCAGAGCAGCCCTCTGTTCATTCATTCATTTATTCCACCACACACACACACACGCACGCACGCACACGCACGCGCACGCACACACACACACACACACACACACACACACACACACACACACACACACACCCTCCTTGTTACCCATCCCTAGGCCCCACCGTCCTACCTCCATATCTGGCCCAGCTGGAGGATGTGGATGAGGGACTGGGCGAACCAGAGGCAGAAGGAGTAAGAGGCCGAACGCTTTCTAGTCCGGCTCCCCCCGGCGGTGCTGGCGGTGCTGTTGGTCGTGGTGTTCTTGCTCGCGGTCGACGCCTGCCTCTGCGGCGTGGCCGGGTGGTGCTGAGCGGTAACGTCGCCGTGCGAAGCCGAGCCGCTCAGCAGCTTGTTCCCGTCCATGTGGGAGCAGTCGGCGGCGGAGCCCGGCCCCCCGTCCTCGGTGCTGAAGTCGTGGACGAACCATCGGAAGCTGAAGAGCTGCACGGAGAACGAGCCCAGCACCACGAAGAACAGCGTCAGGCCGAACCACCAGTAGTCTCGGCGGAGATAGTAGTCGACCGAGAGCCACACGTCGGTGCCCACATCTGCCAGATAGACGGCCACTGCGGCTACTATCCACAGGCAGTCCCACACCGTGTATTTCTGCTGCTCCCTGCCCAGGCGAAGGCACGTCGAGTTGGAGCCTCCCCCGCCGCAGCACCGCGACTCCCCGTTGGCGAAGTCCCCGTCCCCGGTGCCCGCAGAGTCGGGCTGGCCGCCCGGGTGGAGCCCCTGCACCGAGCCGGAGTGCTCCGAGTTCTGCAAGGGGGTGAAGGCCACGTCGCTCTTCTTCATCTTCAGCACCCCGTCCGATTTAGCCGCCATTGTTAGGAGCTTGTAATATTAATCTATTATTCCTCCTCTATTCCTCCCCTCCTCCTTTCCGCTACCCCTTCCTCCTCTCTCCGTCGACACCCTTCTGCGTTTCTCTCCTCCTCCTCCTCCTCCTCTCTGGGCAGGGCTAGCTCCTCTATAGCGCCGCCTGGTCATAATACAAAATAAAGACAGAAAAGAAGATAAGATAAAGCCCCGTGTTTGGCTCTATGTTTTTGTCCATAGCACTTCTTTATGATTAGGCAGCTCGCTCGGTTGATGATCCGCTTACATCCAGCCGACAGGAAGGTGTTTCTGCTTTATCTTTTTTTCTACTGCGGGGTTTGTTTCTTCCACTTGTTTCTGCCCGAATGAAACCCCGACTGACACACTTTGCTCTGGATAAAGCTGGATGCTGGAGGCTGGGAACGTGGATGGAAATAAGGCGAGAAGGGAGAAAGGAGGAAGGCTGCAGCCATCTGCTTCTCCCATGGCACAGACTGAAAAGCATGACATCATCTCTCTCTCTCTCTCTCTCTCTCTCTCTCTCTCTCTCTCTCTCTCTCTCTCTCTCTCTCTCTCTCTCTCTCTCTGCTACCTAAACACACACACACACACACACTAGTCTATTACTGAGCCATGGTACAGCCCAGAGTAAAAACAAACTAGCCCTTCATAATAGCCCTAATAAGGCCAGACAAATAAAAGGATTTACCTCAAAAATAGCCCTGTCACCGTGCAGTCTTTTCTGTAAATCGGGCTATAAATAACCCGAGCTAAAGGCAGTCTTTAGCCCTATAGCCCGGCTTCATATGTGGCGTTCAAGTGACCGGGGGTGTGTGGATCAGGATTTCAGCACCATGGACAGATCCCAGCGTAAAGTCACTGCTGTAGCAGCTTCTGGGCTGATCCGAGGAACTTTCTACACTTCATACACCAAAAAAATGAACAATGTCCGTGTTAAATGTTAAGAAACAGATCAAGTTTATTTCATCCAAATATGGACAATTTCAAGAGTGTATTAAAAAGTGCAATTAACACAACTCTACGAAACTGTAATTCCTTAAAATACCCTTACATTTGCATTCACTTAATCCTTAATTCATGCAGAATCCTCTTAAAATTAATTAAGGGAGTTATTAATGGAGGAGTATCCCATCACAACCTCCTTAAACACCCCTTAATCTTGACTCCTTACTTTCTGATTTAATGAGCAATTCAGGGAGACAGGAACTTTTCCATTAATTTCCACTTAATAACCCTGTGAATCTGCACAAAAGGCATGAAAAAACCCTTAATTACTTGTGTCTCTGCGAATCAAACCATGAATAAATCCCTTATAAACCCATAATACTAGCCTTACTAGCTATGTTATGTTTAATGGTACATATGATAATTCGTGTTAATGAAATAGAGAAATTAAGGACATTTCAGGGATTAAATTAAGGGGTTTGGTTTCGTAGTTCAAACAGGCAACAAAAATTTGTCACAGCTAAAACTTACAAAAAAACATAAAACAAAACAAAAGCCCAAATGTTATTTTGGTCTATTCATACAAGAATAGAAGAGCTTCATACACACAAAATCATCCAGTTTATTGTGAAGGAGCTTATACACTTATACACAAAAAAGTTTCTTCGGTATTAATAAAACAGATTAAGCTGACAAGTGTGTTTGGTTTAATATGAACTACACTGAAAGAGAGAAAATCAACAATAGTTATTTGGAGTGTCTGACTATTGGATCTATGCAACCAGATAATGTTTAGTTTCATTATTTCAGTTTGACAGCAGAAATTAAATGAGACATTTAGAAGCTAATAAAACACATTTGAAATGCATTATGAGCACAAATTACATACATCTAAATACATTCCTTCAATTTTTTCAGCTCTATTTGAGTCAATGTCATAAATGCTGATACTTCATTAATATATTTCATGTCAGTTAGAGCACTTAATCCAATTTGAATGGAAATTTGTCATACAATTTAAATATGTAAACCTTACAAAATAGACCCGAATATTATAGTGGAGCACAGGTCAATGTGTGGTGTTAACTTAGATCAGTGATTCCCAAAGTGAGGTCCAGGGACCCCCAGGAGTCCTTGAAGGTGTTCCAGGGGTCCTGAGTATAATTTCACTATTATTTCATTTTAAAACAGGAGAGTGAGAGAATGTTATATAGGAATGCTTGTGTCATAGATTTCACCCTCCTCACTGTTATGTACTAAATCATATATAATAAAATAAATCTCAGATCTAAGTCTGTGGGACAAAATCTGATCAGATGTCTGTTTATTTGGGGTCCTTGATATGAAAATGTTTGAAAATTCTTCACTTATATGCAGATTCCAGTGAACCAGGTTTTGTAGATGCATGTTTCAGCGTCACTGAGCCACTGATGTTCAACAACCTATGAACAACTTTGCACATAGGAAACTCACTGGCATGGAAGAGGAGTAGGGCCACATGTGAAACATTTATTTGAGTTGAGAAAAAAGTCAGAATTCTGAGTTTAAAGTGAGAATTCTGAGATTCTGAGATTAAAGTGAGAATTCTGACATTAAAGTGGATACAGACAACTTTTCAGCTTTCACCCCATTGTCCCCCTCTAGCGTTTCCAAGTGGTATTGTTGTTTGTGCTGCTGTTGCAAAGACAACCGGATCTCTTTCTGTTAGAGCCTAGCTCTGTGCAACAGAACAAACCATCTGTCTGCTTATCAACTCCTTGATCATAACATAAATATAGTAACTTTCACCACTGCTCATTTTAGAAAGGCCACTGCAAGAAAACGTGTTCTTTGTTTAGATTATCAAACAGACAATGGATCATTTGTTTGTTTCTGGCTGCTAGCGTTAGTGTTAGCTAGCGTTAGCAACATGGCTAACGTTGCTAACGCTAGCTGCCAGAAACAAACATAGTTAGATGTTTGTTTCTTTTGTACGGAAGCCGAGAACGGCCGTGCTTGCAATTATTTTTTTTAATGCCGTTATCTCGAGATCACAAGTTAATTATCTCGTTATCTTGAGATAACAAAGCTCGTTTTCTCGAGATAACGAGTTAATTATCTCGTTATCTCGAGAAAACAAAAGTCGTTTTCTCGAGATAACAAGATAATTTATCATGAGAAAACGACTTTTGTTTTCTCAAGATCACGGGATAATATGGAGAACTCGAAAGAGTGTCTGGTTCATTTGATCACACCTGATTTCAGCCTTCAAGATCACTGTCATGACTGTCGGGGAGGATTCATAACTGAACAGGAAGCATAAATGTGTAGTTTTGTTTGCTACAGTTACATTTCCAGCTTAAATCAGTTGCTACAGTTGTCAAGATGCCCTATGCATGCTGGCATGGCACTCCTGATCTCTGATAAACATTATCAGTAATAGGAGGAAACGACATTTTGTTTTCTCGTGATAACGGGTTGATTATCTCGTTATCTCGAGATAACAAAACTCGTTTTCTCGAGATAACGAGATAATTAACTCGTGATCTCGAGATAACGGCATTAAAAAAAATAATTGTAAGCACGGCCGTTCTCGGCTTCCGTACTTTTGTTCTAGAAACAAACATAGATGTTTGTTTCTGGCTGGTCCTGGCTTCCTTGTAGCTCCTGGTTCGTTTTCTGGCTAGCCAGAAACGTTAGCAACATGGCTAACACTACCACCAGCAGCCTGCTACTGTCCAAACTACTACTGTCCAAAGCAAGAAACAATCCCAATTTGAACTAGAAACCCCAATCTCAGTGCTATGATAGAGGGTAGTGTTTCCACTGTCACTGTGGTTGTTCCACCGTCCGCCATTTCCGCTACTGGGGATAGCTACCTTTTTTTTTTTTTTTTTTTTTGTAACTGGGGATAGCTACCGGACCTCTTTTGGTTGCGCAATGGATGACGCACTTCCTTTGTGCCGTAAGTCGAGCCTTCCTTGTCCCGGGAGATTGTACCCGGTGGCAGACAGAATTGCATAGTGAAAGCGAGGCTTATAGGAACCAATCTAAACGCCGATGGTGTCATTACTCTATAGCCGTTACACTGTGCAATCATCATTTACTTCATAATGATAAGTTAAAGCAAAAAAGTTGTCTATAGGGTCTTTAAAGTGAGATTTCTGAGTTTAAAGTCAGAATTCTGAGATTAAAGAACTCAGAATTCTGACTTTAAACTCAAAATTCTGACTTTATTCTCAGAATTCTGACTTTAAACTCAGAACTCAAATAATTTTTTTTCACATGTGGCCCTAATCCTCTTCTGTACAATGCAAAAGAGGATGATATAAATATTATTTGGGTTAACCAAAAATGATGTTGCTGACACTAATGCTTTGCACACTCATTTACGTGTGTGCAAAGCACAAATTCTGATCATACTGGATTAGTAATTCTACATTAAAGGAAGTGATTTCTTTGATTTCTGGAAGTTGTGCGTAGTCAAACTTGGTTGTCACATTTCTTTTTTTTAAAGATGAAAGAAGAAGATCTTTTATGGCATTTTATTTAGTTGAGCCAACTGAGCCACCAGGACGCCCTGTTTGTCACATTTAAAAAGAAAAGTGCATCTGCTCCCTCTCTCTCTTTCTCCCTCTGTTTATCTCTCTGTATCTCAATCTCTGTCTCTCTCTCACTTAAATTCAAATTCAAATATGCTTTATTGGCATTACAATACAGTACATCAGTTGTGGATCAACATTTTCACATTAAAATCCCTTCCCCGTTGTACTCTTTCTCTCTCTTTCTCTCTCTCTCTCTCTCTCTCTCTCACACACACACACAAACACACACACACACACACACACACACACACACACACACACACATTTGCCTTTCTACTTGTGAGGTCCTCCCATTGTCTACATTGAAGAAGTGGGGTTTGGCCAATATAACCTCACGCCACAAAACTCAAACTGGTTCTCCCAAGGATAGAAGTACAAGAACACACACACACACACACACACACACACACACACACGGGTGGGTTAAATAGCTTTCAGCCCAGCAGTCCCATTACAGGCCCCAGTGAGCAGCAGATAGGTGGTCGATGCTGTCACTTGCTGTCCTGCCACTGCTGACTTATGGTTTAGTTTTCTGTCTAACCTCCCTAGAATGTGAAAGCCGATGACAGGGTGCCATCCTCTTTGTTGACTCCAAATACTGCACATATATGTACTGCAACACATTTTTTTAAAGACACAATACAGTATATCGTAGAACATCTTTTTTTGGGCTGGGTGTCAGTAGGTGGCAGTAGCCACAGCTGGCCAGCAGGCCAATAAGTGGGTTCGTCTGCACAAGTTGAACAAGTTAAACAAATGTTAGACACCTTGAAAGGGCCAGGGCCCATGATACCTGTAGTCATGGCTCTTCCATCAGAGGCATGAGCTGCTGTGCTGCAGGAGTGTTGGATTCATATATACTGTATATAATGGGTAATATGTTGGCAAATGGGTGTATTGTGCTCAGATAGCCTCCAGTAATGGAAATAAATAGTATTTTGAAGTAAAATTCCCAGTAAACAGGCAGAAAACCCATTTGGCACACAGCATAGAGACCGCTCTAGTATATCTTTATAAATTGCATCATAAATTGGGTAACACTTTACAATAAGGGTACACTAAGTTAAGGGTTAGTTAATGCTTTATAAGCATTAACAATTAATAAGCATTAAGCATTGTAAAGTGTTACCATAAATTGTTGTATTTTATTGTATTTTCATCAAATTTACAGTTACAGTTGTAGTCAGGGAGTAGGAGAACACATTCAGTTGCATCATTATCCGGGTATCATATTATTATATTATATTAAGTGATATTGCCTTTGAAATTTAGATTATATACTAGGCGAGGATGAAAATATTATTCCTTTATTCCACCTCCATTTACTCGGGAATACTCGGGAATGGTAATAGATATAGGTTTACTTACAATGGATTCATGTTCCCTAGCTTCTTACCTATCAAAGGAGGCCAGAACCATGCATATAGGCCTTATAGTTGAGGAGCTATCGAGAGCTATTCCTCATTCATTTTATTTATTTGCATAAAAAGAACAGTAACATATATTCACAAAGATAAATAAAGAAATAGGATCAAATAAAATAAGAATTTTAAAAAAAAGAAAGAAAAACACAAGTGGTTTATAGCTAAACCATTGTACTCTAGGTCCAATGCTTTTCTGAAGGAAGGTACAAATCCCACCACCATCTGTCTGGATTATACAATATGTTTTATCTGAGGCTGGCTCAGACTTAACTCTCACAAAACAGGTACAAGCTTTCTTCAAAGTTGAAATGTCAATAATCTTAAAGCTGCACTAGACAAGATTGTTATGTAAAAATCCAGCCGTGTTATCATCTTAAATCACAAAGTAGGTCTGCAGCAGAGAAGAGCATCCCATCCCCACTAATATACAGTAGATGTCATAGACTCACCTTATTTAAATGATGATTCAGTATACTATGCTGTTTAGGAGACAGTGAAACCCCAAACCCAAATCTGTGGAGAAGCCTGACACCTAATGGTGAAAGGTAGGGTACTGAACTGCTCATCTGCTATTGGCTGGTCTTTGTGCCAAGTGATGTCACCATCTTTGGTACTCTATAGAGGGTGACATCACAGGGCACAGAGACCAGCCAATAGCAGATGACCAGTTCAGTACCACTTTTCACCATTAGGTGTCAGGCTTCACCACAGATTTAGGTGGGGTTTAGTTACTCTTTAACGTGGAGTTTACGATTTCCTACTGGATTATAATCTCCCTCCCAGTAGATTTCCCTAAATCTACTGAGCAATGTCTGCCCACTCTTAGCTTCCCTACAATATGCCTGCCCAAAAATGCTTCACTCCTAGTCTTTCCTCCCTCATGGAAACAGATTTTAATTTCTTCTATCCTGTCAGCTGATGAATTAATTTCTAAGTGTTATGCATCGTGACAAAATATGTCTAAGAGTAGCAATGCCTACATATTTGATTTGTCGAAACCTCTCCCAACTCTATATAGACACACCTACCTTTCTCAGCCTGTGCAAAGTTCTAGAAACCTACAATTGTTGTAATAAATAAAAAAATTTAGAAGGATGTCGGGAAGGAAAGAGGAAAATTGTACATGTGCATAATGATACAATTCAACTGTGTAAAACCTCTGCTTATCAATATCTCTACTGTATTGATTGAAAATAGGCATAAAAAGTAAAATATGATGTAGACAGGTACAACTTAAAAAAAAAAAAAACACAAACCAACAAGGATACAATTAAAAACAGATCGAACTTTACATAAAAGTGTGTGCCGAAAAGAAATTATAAAAAATTAAAAAATAGGAATAAAAGGTAATACAGGAGATAAACAGGTGCAACTAAAGCAAAGAAACAGAGATACAAGTAAAAACAGATGGAACTCTAAATAAAAGTGTGTGCCAAAACACAAAAAGGCAATAAAATGGACATACAGGTACAAGTAGAGGCTGCCTTCCTGCCCTACGATACCTGTATGTCCCTAAAACCTGGCGAGTGCGAGGCCGGAGTCTGGGTGGCTGGTACTCAGGTCTGGCAGCACAGGACTCAGCCACTATAGTCTGGAGGGGAAACGCAAAAAGGCAGCATGAGTAGTGCGTCATGCATTGTGCTACCTCACCTCCATCCGGCCAGGGCTTCAGCCTTTAAAGCCATTGTAATGAGGCTTGATGGGTGGCAGGTAATGTGCCTCATTAACTGCTGCCAGTCGTGTTCCTTCCAGTCTCAAAATGTCCCTGGGGCTTGTGCGTGGTGGAACGACACTGATGCCGGTTGGGAGGCTTAACCTTCACACCCTAGAATCCCTACAATATGTTTCTGTCCCTACACTCCATATCCCTATATCCCTACGATTCCTACAATATCCCTGTGTCCCTACAATCATTACAATATTGCTATGTTCCAATATCCCTACAATATCTCTACAATATCCCTATGCCCCTCTAGTTCCTACAATAGCCCTATGTCCCTACAATCCCTACAGCGATATCCCCCCATGTCCCGATATTGTTACAATATCCCTATGTCCCAGTATCCCTACAATATCCCTATGTCCCAGTATCTCTACAATATCCCTATGTCCCTACAATCCCTACAATATCCCTATGTCCCAGTATCCCTACAATATCCCTATGTCCCAGTATCCCTACAATATCCCTATGTCCCTACAATCCCTACAATATCCCTATGTCCCAGTATCCCTACAATATCCCTATGTCCCAGTATCCCTACAATATCCCTATGTCCCAGTATCTCTACAATATCCCCATGTCCCTACAATCCCTACAATATCCCTATGTCCCAGTATCCCTGCAATATCCCTATGTCCCAGTATCCCTAGATTATCCCTGCCCCGATATCTCTACAATTTCCCTATGTCCCTGCAATCCCTACAATATCCCTATGTCCCTACAATTCCTACAATATTCCTATGTACTGATATCCCTACAATATCCCTACATCCCTACAATCCCTACAATTTTCCCGTGCCCCAGTATCCCTACAATATCCCTATATGTTCCTACAATCTCTACAATATCCCTATGTCTGAGTGCTGACTATGAACTGGGGATTTATCTGTAGCTCGTTAGCTGGTAAAGGTGTTACCCAGATGACTTGTTTTAACAGTAAATTAGTAAAGGAGGTGGGAAATGTGTTAAAAATGTGGAAAAATTATTTAATTTGGGAATTGGTAGCAATGACGTGTCAAATGTGATAGGTGCTGGTAAGTACAATTTAGGCTAATAACCAAAGCTTTAAATATAACAAATATTTTACGGAATCATAAATATGGTCCATTCACTGTAGAACTTGAATGTTGCTGTTTAGTAGTTTAATACCTAAACCTTACAAAACAGACAAAAATATTTGTAGATAGATGTGTGTGTAGATGAAGACTTTGACGTGTAGAGAGAAAATAAGCTTTTTAGAACTTTCCAAACACAACTCTGTTCAATACACCTCATGCAATGGAAAATGTGTGTCCTGCTTGTGGCATTGTGGGTGCATATATGACTAATGACCTCTCACCCTCCAATATATACTATCTAATAATGTCATAAGACCTCAAAATGTAGTAGTAGGCTACATGCTCCTTTGTAACTTTAAACAGACTGCTTATTGGTATTTGGTTGAAATGTCCCAGAGAACTAGACTACTACTACCGAAAAACACTGACAGTAAAACCCTGCCTCTACAAAGAGGCAATTTTTCAATGACTGAGAGAAATGATTTGACTTTTCCTACTGATGCCCATGTACGCATACCATGTGCACATTTTAGAATGCATTTCCAATAGTTTGACTTGGTAATGGGATAAAGAAACATTTTGTGTGTAGGCCAAATGCAGCTCTCGGAGGAACAAGGTTTCTGCAGGCCACAGTGAGCAGTGAGTGTGGGAAGCTTTTTTTTCCCCTCTGTAAAGATAATTACTGCTGTTTTGAAGAATTTAATTATTCCTTTGATCTAGGACAGTCCACATGAACGGTGAACAGGAGCAACTTAATCCCAAGGCCAGAAATCAGCAGACTACTGCTATGTTGCAGAGATGTCGGAAAAACCTGAAAATCCAACTTCCTACACTACTTGGAAAAATGCTGAGGAAAGGCCCATCAAGCCGTAATTCCAATTCCAATACACTGTAAACGCTACACAGCATTAGGGGAGAACTGGGACGATTGTAGCACTTTGGTTTTTTCCTCATGACAAAAAGATTGCATCAGCTAGAGTTACAATATTTTCATGTGGACAACCTACACATGTTCCCTACCAATACAAACAATAATTTCATCCCACGGATCAATGCATCAAACGGCATTAGACCGAAAACAGACGCTGTGCAATGCTACTTTTGCCCCTTACCCGAATGTAGCACTGGTCAAAACAGACCACAAAACAGTTAACTAACACAAAATGCTGACATTAAGTGATACAATTTATTACGTTATATGTTACAAATATATAAAATTCAACCTTGTGTCTATCTATTTTACTAGTTATTAGTTAGTAAAATAGTTAGTTATTAGTTAATGCTTAATAAGCATTAACTAACCCTTAATTAACAGTTAACTAATGTGTCTGGTAATCATTTACTAATGGTGTTCATGTTGACTAAGGTATTCATTTATACATTATTTAATAGTCATCTTTATAAACTATTAAATAAGCCTGGCTCTCTCATACGCCTCAATGCTTACCAAACCTCAGTCTGTCTTCCTCACCCTAATCCTGCATATCCAGCCAGCATAACACCAAAGAAATACATAGTTAAATCTGTGCTACTTTCGTCCCTCCCATCTCTTCCTGTATTTGTCATTAAGATATAAAATATGAATGAATGGGAGACTGTTAGAGAACCTATGCGTTTTTACCAGTTACCAAAAATGTACCTTTACCCCCCAGAAGAGTCTCGTGGGTGCTTTCAGTCACCTTTACCATCTTTCCCAATTCATCAGCCACTCTGCTTGCCATGCATTTGTTTAGATGTCATCAATTGCACAACCATTTTACTAGAATGCATTGATTACTTGCATTAGTTTTCTAACATGTTTTCTAATCAAGCTGCTTTCACGCTGTCTGTGAGTACAAAATGACTTATATAGATTCAGTATCATTCTACAATAGACAGTAACATTATTGGCTTGCAGAGACACATCTATTGGTGTCAATATTAGTTTCCTATTTTCAGTTGTGTCAGTTGTTTTGTTATAGACAATGACTGTTCATTCCTTTGTTATGGGCTACAACATGTTTATAACAATCCTGCTGTTTGTAGTCCTAGCTTCATGAGAAAATATGCGCTGTAGAAATAACTCAGTCGAGTTTAGGGTCAGAAAAAGCCATTAGCACTGAGATCTGGTTTGGATTCAGACAAAAACTAAGGCAAACTGTACTGATGTACCGGCCAACTCCCAGTGGCTGACAGTAGAAGACTGCGGTTGTACTGGGCAGCTCCCAGTATGAATGTAACTGTAAGAATGTGAAGCAGGGTGGAGAAAAGAGCATGGAGCTCTGTTGACTTTCCCTGGATATGGTGATGTTTTCTCAGCATTTTATGACAGCTGAATTAAATAAAAACAGAGTGATAAATTGGAATATTTTGCAGTATCAAATTGAAAAACATCACAAAATTACTGTATCATGGCTCTTATATCTTGATAATATCGTACTGGATTCTGTCTGGTGATTACGAGCCACGACAAGACTACCATGATGGATTACCCTACTTAGTGAAGCTGATGCCAAAATTTTGGCCTCAGTTATTTTCTTGTAGAACATTTTTGCTTGTGTCACTGTATATGATTTAAATTCATGTGTTTTTTTTTTTTTTTTTCAGCCCAAAAATGCAGCCAAAAGCAGAATTTGTCTCTTTTGTCAGAATGTTCTCTATAGACCTAATCTAAAACAGAGGATTTCTCCCAATATCTATATTCTATCTATTTTATTTATCTATATTTTTTTTATATATTTTATGAACTTGCAGCTTTGCTTTGTACTTAAATTTCAGGTTCTGTTTTTATGCGCAAGTTTTGTGCACTTGCAACAAAAAGATCAGCATCTGCCACTCCTGTTTGAATATTCAAGACAGATGTTTTGTAGTAATAGGTCTGTTTTGTAACTTAATACCTGCACAAGCTTGATTTATATTCAGGCTTACTTTTATTCTAAAACTTTTATATGCAAGGCTATCCAAGTTACAAACATGCAAAATCCATTCATGAGTATGCAAACAGATACAGAACTTTTTATTCCAAGTGCAAGAAACTTGCACACATCCACGCAACTTGAAATCTGAGCATAGAACAGGGCTACAAGTTCACAAAATCTGCAGAAATCTACAAAAATATAAACGCAACATACAACAATTTTCAAGATTTTACTTTGTTGCAGTTCATATAAGAAAACCATTTTGGAGACATTCTGGGTAAAGGAGAAATGCTCACTAACAGGGATGTAGACAAAGTTTTGCACAAGATTTGAGAGAAATACGCATTTCATGGCAAATTAATGGTATAGTTTAACTTAGGGCTGGGCGATAATTCAATATTATCGTTTATTGTCTTTCAGTGGAATCATATTGTGATGATATGAAGATATTTTAATATCGTGACACATTTCTGCTGTCTAAATTGATGATGACAAGCAAATTTTACGTAAAAACTCTCAAAAAATGAGGGATGGTAGGAATATTATTTGAATTGTTTTGTTTGACCTAACATTACCATTCGGTTCAATGAGATGAACATTAATTTGATTATTTAACGTGATTTTGCATACATGAACCATATCGTGATATATATTGATATCGAGAAAAATCCTTTATTATTATAATTTGTTTATTATTTAATTTATAATTATCATGATATTGATTTCAACCATATCGCCCAGCCCTATTTTAACTCATGAAACATGGTATCAAAACTTTACATATTGCATTCATATTTTTATTCAGTATTAAGTTGCTATCATTCAGGGTGACCCCAGGGACTGCAGACTGTTCCAACATGTTTTCAGGTTTGTAACATAGATGTTAAACAATGTTTAGAAGTCATTTTTTTCTAATTTTAAAGTATATGAAGCTGTAACAACGCATTATGTAATAACACCGCATTATGTAATAACTCGACAAAATGTACAAAATTTTCACTTCATTATGTAACAACACCCACATTTTGTAATAATCTGCCGCATTTTGTAATACACAGCCGGAACGCAATATGTAATAAATTTCCCCGCATTTTGTAATAAATTATTACATATTGCGGTGGTTATTACAAAATACGGGAGTTGCACTTTTTTTTTATGAAAATGTAATAATATGGTGCATTATGTAATAACCAACCAAAATGGATGTCTTCATTCATAAAAATCGTTATAACATTATAACAACAATGTTTATTTTATGCATTCTAGCATGAATCATACTGACTCAAAATTCATTTTAAAAAGATACTATTAGTTCAGTAGATTAGTATCTTTCATTGGTCAAAACTACATTAAGTGTCACTGTATTCCTTAGCTTCATAGAAACTGTACTTGAGGGTTCATAGAGAATAGAAACTGCATAACACTGAGTGTTATACTGACACAAACTAAGTACTGGTACACAAATGTCAGGACACACACACACACACACACACTGCAATACGTAATATTTTTTTACAAAATGCAGGGAAATTTATTACATATTGCGTTCAAGCTGTGTATTACAAAATGCGGCAGATTATTACAAAATGCGGGTGTTATTACATAATGAAGTGAGAATTTATTACATTTTGTCGAGGTATTACATAACGCGGTGTTATTACATAATGCGTTGTTACAAGCTATAGCGAAAGTTCAATCAGGGAGACTACTTTTCTTACACACTCACTCTCTTCCCATGCTGTCAGCTGTCATTTCCTGCTTCTGCTATTCGGCTCTCTCCACGTGTTCCGAGAGCCAATCATCACACTGCTGCCAGAATTTAAAGCTATTCCCTGCTCGTCTGCCTCCGACTGTCATTCCAGTGTTGCTGTTTATGTGAACCACCTCCACCCCACTAGCTCCTGTATTGATCCAGCTCCTCAAGAGGAAGACTCCAACTCCAGGAATGAGGTTCCATGGGTCACCTGCAGGAAGTCCATCTCTACAGTCCACAGGTTACGACCCCATGAAGAGTAATTCATGATGGGGTCTAATCGCCAAAGCCTTTCTATACATTTTAGACTCTTCCATAATCTCAATCCATGCAATAAAAACTTGTCTTTCATCCTTCACTTAGTCTATCCTGATTGAAATGATGTCGAAGTTGATGGAATAGTCCCTCGTGTCACATTGAGTCAAATGCTTTTTTGAAAATCTATGAAATCTTTTTGTGTGAAGGACATTCCATTTAACTAGTGTTTTGCTAGCTCATGGTCAGTTATGTGATGGTTTGGTTAGAAGCTGATTTGAGTCCTGGACAGGGGATCATGTGTCTAAGAAAATCCTGTATTCCTAAAATGGCAAAAATAATACAGGTTTATAGCATTTTCATCTCAACTCAACTCAACTTTATTTATATAGCACCTTTCATACAAGCATGCCGCCCAAAGCGCTTCACATAGCAAAATTACAACAATAAAACAATAAAATGTTAAAAAAAAATCAATAAATAAGAAAAAAAATACAATAAAATAAACACCGGGGATAAAAATAAAGTAAAAACCAATGATTAGAACTTAAAAACTAAGGCTATAACATTACTCCAAATTAAAAGCCAGATTAAAAAAGATAGCTCTTTAATTTCCTTTTAAAAATACCGAGAGAGCTTGCCATTCTAATATCCAGAGGCAGTGAGTTCCACAGTTTAGGGGCATAAAAACTGAAGGCACTCTCACCGGTACTTTTATGAGACACACAAGGAACATTTCAATTTTATTTTAATTTATTTCATTTGTATATATTTATTTTTTCGGTAACACTTTAGATTAGGGAACACATATGAACTATTAATAAATTGCTTATTAACATGCATATTAGTAGTGTATTGGTTCATTATCATTATTAGTCATTTACTTGCACCTTATTCTGCACTATTGTATTCTACAAGTATAGCCCATTAACTATAGGTTTCCCCTCAATAGCCTCTTAATTAGTGCTCATAGCAGTCAGTAAGGAATATGTGGTCCCTAATCTAAAGTGTTACCCTTTTTATTTATTCAGAAGCTGTTTGTATTGTTTCAGGGCCTGATGGCTTTGTGTGGTACAGTGTCATTCTGAAGTTCTGTGTCTGTACCAATACAACAGATACACGTTAGACTGTTACTGCCTTGCAAAATGTATGAGCATATGGCTGAGAGAATTATACTTGATTATACAGTCTCACTGGGTTACATGGCGCTGTATTCAAACTGTAGCAGTGCATCACAACACAGTCAAATAGAGGAAACCAACTTAAAGAAATCCCACATGGAGTAAACAATTGAATAAACACTGCAGCAGGAATTCCAAATCTCAGCAATCACAGAAGCAAAATAGCAGAGTCAGACAGACATTGCAGGGACAAAAAAACTGAAGTGAATATAACAAGTAAGGCTGTTGAAGACATCATTAGTCACACAGAGGAAACAGAAAAACAGACTGTGGTTACTCTGGGTGACCAGTCCTTTGTTCTTTCTTTCTGATGCCTTTTCCTTTACATTGGAACAAAAACAGCCCCGAAAAAACACACTCTGGTGAACATGACTGATTATGGGCAGTCATACAGATGAGAAATTCAAGCAAGATATCAGAGGGTATGTTTACGTGCAGGCAGATGTCCCTTCATAATCTGGCTAGTCAGTAATAAAGGTTTTGGGTTGATGCATAAACATCATAACTGGGTTAGAATTAGGGCTGGGCTCTCTCTTTGTCTTGTTCATTTCAGGTTTTGCAAAAAATGAATAGAGACACAGTTATCAATATATAAAACTTTAAATATATATGATATACTGTATGTGCTCCTCACTCCTCATCTGTCTCTTTACTGTAAAAAAAAGCCTATCTCCTCGTAATCCTAACCCTAACCCTAATCAAAAGTTATATTTCTATATATTTCACTACCTATATCACTATATTACTACAACCTAATAGTGAACTACTTTGGTTTGATGTATGGAAACTTAACTTAACTTAACTTTAAGCATAACTCATTTTAGAAGTAAATTATTTAACCTGTGATGTCCTTCTGTTAGGAAGCTGATATTTTCAATGCCACATCAAAGATCACCATGAAAAGCCTAATCCATTCTGAATGGCTGGAGTCTACCAGCTTAGTAAAATATACAGAAGCACAAATCAAAAATTACATTTTTAAACATTTTCTCACATTTAAGGGAAACAATGTCTTAAGTTGAAAATAATATAGATGTTTCATGTGAAGAGAATTAGTTTCTGCATTTAATGTTCAGCAGCCCACATAAGTAAACCTGAATGGGAGGATTCAGTAACTAACTGACTAACCAGCTGACTGGAGAGAAATAGTAACAGTTTGTTTACAGTGATCCAATATTATATTGAAGATGTTGAGCTAAAAAAACAACAACAACAAACTGCTGTATCTTGTAGGCATCTGACCATGAAGCATCAACCAAGTGTCAGTCCAAGCTAACACTCCAGTGTCCATCTGGCCGCCTGTTAGTCAACTCACCACCACACAGCTGACTGATTTTTGCTGTCTTTCCAGATATGGATAATCAATCACTTGATTAAACTAACCTATAACATATCTTACCTTTCTTCCTCTTTTGAAAACGAAGATCCATATAACCTGTCTTGTCTTTTCCTGACATTGTGTTTCCTGGCTGTAGCCCACCTTGCCTTCTCTGACCTAGACTAGGACCGACTGATTAAAATCATCCATAACGTAGCCTATTCCTTTAGTTCGACTCAAACTACACGATGACAGATCGGCAGAGCCCCCTACCAAACAGACACACATAGCAAGCAGCAACAGGTGAGTTCGATTCGTGTCCCGGCATGTGCCTTGATGCACCCAAAGCCGGGCTTCAAAGCTGGCTCACGTAAAATAACCGGCCCACTCTGACTACTAACTGGAATTTACCTCGCACTCTGTGCAGGCAGATCTCTGTAGAAAGGCTCACAATGGAACGTGGATGGTGAGGGGTGACAGAAATCTTGAACAATGTAAAACTTCACTTAGGACTACATAAACTGACATTAACTGATCAAAAATATTCAGGGCTAATCTCAAAATATTGAAGAAAGACCCTGGCGACGCCACTGCTTGGTAGCAGCCTTCTCCAAAACAACTGAAGTCAATGGGGACCAGTTCTTTAGAGTTCCAAAACAAAAACAGCCAAACAATCACACTGTGAATAGAAAGACCTATACACCATTATTTGTTGCAAATCAATCAGCTGTAGTTAAGATTTGCACTAAATGATGGTGTAAATATACTGTAGGTCTTTTTGGAACTCTGAAGAACTGGTCCCCACTGACTTCAGTTGTTTTGGAGAAGGCTGCTATGGAGTTGTGCTGCCAACCTCCCTGTGTGTTATATGGACAAACTTCACCTGTGTTTCAACTGGCATGAGGGTGAGGAGATGATGACAGAATTTTCATTTTTGGGTGAACTATTCCTTTAAGAGCAGTTGTATTGCTGGTTTTGGACTTGGGAATGCCTGATCATAGCCTCAAGCAGGGCACTGGAATCCAGCCACTAACACAACCTCCTTATATACAGAATTTCAAAACAATATGTGATGAAAGCACATATTATAGGAGCCGACATAGGCCAAATGGGCATATAACACAGAAGGAAACAAATATTTTCCAAGCCAAGTCATAGGTTCTTAAGGTTGATACTGCTAACCCTTTCCTAACATAGCTTTTGGCACAACCTACTAAGACATTATTGGGTTATTTACAGTAGGGGAGTAGGGGACGAGTGTGTGTGCCCTATTGGAGTGTTTTTCCAACTTAGCCTCTCCATCTGTGTCTGTCTAGGCCATTGTAACAGCACCCAATATACAGTATGAATAAATGATTGATTAAGATGGTGTGTCCTCCAGTCAAACCCCTTTGTTTGCTGTACATGCAATATTAATAGCCTAATACACACACACATCATCATCATCATGAGTAGAAGCTGTGGTTGAATGAAATTGGCTACTGAATACCAGCTGACTAAATGGATGGATGGAAGCATGGATGACAGATAGAGGAAAGGATGACAGCAAGGAGTCACTAAAGAAGCTGTTATCAATGACACATAGTTGCTCAGCAACAGCAAAATTTCTAAAGACGCTGTGTGTATGTGTGTGTGTGTGTGTTTTGTGATTACAGCGTGGAGAGATTTGAGATCTGCCAAGCTGAAAGGCAGCCAGAACTCTGCTCCCTCCTTCCAACACAAACACACACACACACACACACACACACACCTAGACCAGCAAACCCAACCTGTCACAAGCCACAAGTCACAGTCACAAGTGTGTGTGCGTTTTCTGTGTGTGTGTGTCTGTGTGTGTGTGTAAATGTGAGAGAAAGATTGAGAGAGACAAACAGAGATAAATAGAAAGAAAGAGAGACTGAGACTTTGACTTTTATTAACAGTCATCTATATAGAACTTTTTCAAACAGGTGTTACAAAGTGTTTTGCAACAAGGATAATAAATAAAATGAGAGGAGAAATAGAAATAACATAGAATATAAAAATAAATACATTGCATAAAACATTGCATAAAACTAACAGATAACAATAAAATGTAAAAGCCCAGGGAAGTACACACAGGCCTTCAAATAAAAATGTAGGGGTTCTTTTATTTTGAAAAATTTAAAATAGCAATAAAAAATATAGGTTTCCAGCAATAAAAAAATATAGATTTCCAGTTGACAAAAATTGTCCAGTACAGCACAAAATAAAAGCAAATTGCTTATAACTATACTGTGTAACACAAAAACTGTAGTGGCAACTTCATATCGGCAAAATAAAAATAAACATCATTAGTCAAACACCACTGTACTTTTCCAGAATAGAAAGTAATTCTAAGCAACCCAAAATTAAAAATAAAAATTAATAAAAATTGGATGCATACAAATTAAAAATAGTTTCTTGGGGGATAGCAGTCCAGCATTATCAACAGTAACAACTACAAATAACTTTCTCCTTCCAGTTAAACTTCTTACTTATACATTTCAATAACCATGATGCAGTTGTTTAACATTTTTGGTAAAACTACATTTTCAACTAACCTCAATGGTGCAGAACCGTCAGGGTGCACAGGGAAATCCTTCTATCATCATCTGCAATTACCAACTATACATCCCCAGTAATAAACATCTACTGATGCAGAAAAATATTGCACTATTAAATTCAGTACTAAATAAGGATTATCACATTTTCTTACTCCGTAGTCACCGGCAGCTCACAGGCATCTAAGCATGGACAGAACAACAACCTCAACCTTCCTGCTATTTGTTGAAATTTTTACATCCCAACTGCTATCAATAAATCAAATGCTCTGAGAAAAAATCTCTGTGGCGCTGTAATCAGCCACTTCAAAATCTCAGGGTGCCCAGATCTTAACAACCAATCAGGACAGCTCTTCCGCAAGGTCAATCACACGCACAAACAGTCTAGTCCTGCCTGCCCTGCAAACCGCAGAGAGGCTGGCCAATAGAGGGCGCTAGGGCGCTACCCTCCCTGATGGAAAGTGTTTTTTATTTTTTATTTTTAAAATAAACATTTTTAAAATAAACAATAATTACTTCTTTTAAGTATGTGTGTGTTTAAAATGCACAATAACGTGTAATATATAAAATATAAATCATTATGTTTGGGGGAAAATTAGCTTCCTGTTTGTCCCCTCTCTCTCAATATCTCTTCTGGGGCGATAGAAACATCGCCCAGTCAGTGCAGCAGCGCAGCCAATTGCTGACACAAGATATGCACATAGCAACATAAATTTAGCCAATCAGCGTCCTCGAATCTGATGCCTAAAGGGCGATTAATTTATCGCCCCAAGCAGAGTCAGTTGGTGGTGGAGTAGGGACACCTGACGTTATTGACAATGATGAATGCGGGTACTCAAGACACAGGATTTCAGCCGCCCACAAATTCAATAAGATCTCTTCTCCAAAATCCATTTGAGAGGAGAACTTTGGTGGAGAAACTACAAGTCAAAGAGCTTGGGCCCGATCAACCTGACATCAAAATAAATCAATCAAAAACAGGCTAGCGAAAAGGGTAAATCGTACATGCAAGGCTTCTCCTGTACAACAGAAAGGCTTGGCTAGCTGGATGCAGTCATGTAAATGCCGTATTTTGCTTCCCATGCTTACTTTTTAAAACGGTGGGGACAGATACAACATGGACTGTTACAGGAGTAAGGGACATGAAACATTTATCTGAGAAGATTAAGAAACATGAGTGTACGAGGGCACACATGGAGAATACGGTCAAGCTAGCCATGCTAGGCAGAGTTAACATCGCTACGCAACTGGACGAAGGCCACAGGATTAGGGTGAGGAAACTGTGTTCAATTCTGCGGGGCCTTTGAGCTGGCTTTGCGTGGCCACAATGAGACCAAATCCTCAGACAACCCTGGTATGTTCAGGGGTTTAGTATATCTTGTCGCCTCGCTAGACAGTGTGTTGGAGGAGCACCTTAAGACAGCTACCGTTTTCAAAGGCACCTCAAAGACTGTGCAAAACAAACTTTTGGACTGCATGCTGTCAGCCCTTAAAGATTACATTCTGGAGGAAGTAAAAAATGCTGATTATCTTGCTATTCAGGCAGATGGTGGGCATCTGCCTGAATCGGCATCTTGGTGCTTGTGCTACGGTACATCGACATCCATAAAAGCGTCCAAGAGCGTTTTTTCGAGTTCATCCCTCTTCAGAATGCAACCGCTGACACAATCGCCACAGCGCTGTTGGAGAGGCTAAGCACGATCCTCCCTGAGGGACAAGAGAGCAGACTAATGGCCCAGGCCTATGACGAGGCTGCCGTGATGAGGGGAGCCACAGGTGGAGTGCAGCGTAAGGTAAAGGATGTCTACGGAAGTGCACACTACGTTCACTGCTATGCTGCCTCATAATGCACCTCATTATGCAGCAGGCAACATCACACATCCCCAGGATCAGTACTTTTTTTTCAGACCTTGGTGGATTTGCTGCATTCTTCTCCCGGTCATTCAAGCGAACCGCCGTGCTCGATCAAGTGGTGGCACGCAGACTTCCCGGAACTTCGACAACAAGATGGAACTTCCACAGTCGTGCTGTTAACACTGTGTATGAGCACAAGGACGACCTCCTACGGTGTTTCCAGACCATCAGAGACTCTGGTAACTCCAACTGTCAGAGAGGCCGGGCGCTTTGTGAGAATGCTGGAAGATGAGGATTTCTGCTTTTTCCTGGCATTGTTTCACAAGATGGACACGCTGTTTAACCAGCTGCAGAAGAGGAACATCGACTCTGTCTACATCACAGGAATCATCCAGAGGTTTACTGACAGCATGCAAACGATCAGGTAAATAATTATTTATCATTGGCTGAGAAAATTCTTATTATGAAAAAACGTAAATGT
Organism: Centroberyx affinis; assembly: GCF_046629955.1. Taxonomy (NCBI): domain Eukaryota; kingdom Metazoa; phylum Chordata; class Actinopteri; order Beryciformes; family Berycidae; genus Centroberyx; species Centroberyx affinis. The sequence goes on along the minus strand of NW_027279293.1, from coordinate 66,177 downwards.
GCATGGCTGAACACACTAGAGCAACTCATAAATACTTGTTTCAACATTTTAAAGACAGTGAATAGGAAATCCAGTTAGGATGATAATGTAGATACAGTTTATTAAACACAGTACACAATGACAGACTAATTTTTTGTCATCAGTAGGTTAGTTTCTGAAACAGTAATTGTGGATGTTGACTTGTGTTTGGATCAGGGACTCCATTCCTTCTCTGCATGGGGAATACAGTGGATCTGTGCAGCAGCACCCACAAAGAAATGGAGGACACTAGGACAAGGAGAACAACAGTGGTTGGCTACAGAGGTAAGCTGTAACATAGTTCTGTTCACAAGACACTCAATTAGGTGTTTTTACTTATTTTATATTTTATTAATGTGTAAAGATGTGTAAAATTACCCTCTGCTATGTTTCACTATCTGCCTTCTTCAATTCCTGTGTAATAATAAAAGAGTTATACATTTTTTTTATTCTGCCATGTGATAGGTTCCATTCACCACGCAGCTACTGAGGAAGGCTGACACTGAAGTGTTTAGATGTGGTTATTTCACATTCCTGATATTAAGCAGTAAGCTGTCCTTGCTTGTCACAAAATAACATGCTCATCTTGTAAGAGGATACTGATGACATCATTTAGACTGAGAGATGTGAAAATTTAATTCTGCTGTTTACTATGTGTACTGCCCTGTTTTTTCTTAAATTATGTATCATTTCATAGGTATGTGATACCGTTTTGAGTCATGCCAAGGAGCGGTTCTCTTTCACCAAGCACCTCATCAGTGGCACTCTGTTGCAAGGAGACTTTTTCCAGGAACACACCGTAAAGTTCCCGGATTCAGCACTGGAAACCACAGTGGAAGCCTACCCCATGTTGAACAAGGCCAAGCTCAAAACAGAACTATCCCTGATCTATGAGAACGACGAGTTCAAGGCTTGCAGTGGTGCGCTGGCTCTGTTCCAGTTTTTCATGGAGAACAACCTTCAGGGCACGTTCACTGAGCCAGTCAGTCTTCTCAAGATTCTCATCACCACACCCATGACAACAGCAGAATCAGAGAGGTGCTTCTCTACTTTAAAGAGGATCAAGACCTTCCTGAGGAACACCATGACACAGGATCGCCTGAATGCTCTGGCTATGCTCTCCATGGAGAAAAAACGTATCAGAAACATTCCTGACTTCAATAATAGGGTCATTGAGAGGTTTGCCACTCAGAAGGACAGAAGGGCAACATTCCTGTACAAATCAGATGTCAGACAGACACACACACACACACACACACACACACACACACACACAAGTTCCCCTGACCCCATTTTTCTTTGTATATAGTTGACCTTAGCATAAGACATCATCCAGCAATATATTTGTGCAATATGCTGTTTATGTTTTTGTGTAAGAACGCCTCAACTTTTTAATATTGGCATTAAATAATTACTGACTATTTCACAGCACTGGTATCCTGCAGTTTGTGTTAAATTGTATTGGGGAGGTTACTGAAACTGACTGAATATGGCACAGCCCCACCTAGAATATTTTTCACCAGCCGCCACTGGCAGAGAGAAAACTAATATATCCACATTCACGAGCAAGGACCAAACCATCAAAAGAATGCGATTTGAATGTTTATTCAATGATTATGTTAGGTTTTCAGTTAGCACAGTTTGTAGCGTTTGGGCTTCTTCTCAGATATGGGTGAGACGTTGATTGCGGTGTGAGGAAGGCTTTGGAGAAGAATCCACCTGGGCTCAGCAGACCCATTGAGGACCCTATGAGAGAATAGAGAGAGGGAGAGCGAAGAGAGCGTGGGTGGGAGGGGAACGGAAGAACAAGGACAAACAGGGGTGCAGGGCAGGTAGGCATATGAGACGCTGACTGAAGTGTGGGGAAGGCTTCGGAGAACAATCCGCCGTAGCTCCCAGGCTCAGCAGACCCGCAAAACCTTCCTGATGAAATAGAGATGACTGTTCGGAACATGGATCTGAGCGGCTATAGAGATGATGGACTTGGGATGACCAATGACCCATGAGTTCCATCACGTGCTTCACTGCAGGAAGATGTAGTAACGGCTCTGATGCGAAAGGAGTGGCCGGAGAAGTGAAGGGGAGAATGAAACCAGATGCATGACCGGTTTCTGAGATGAAAAGTAGATCAGAAGGGGCAGCATTCTGAGATCTTCTGAGATGAAGGTAGTTTGCCAGGCTTTTTTGAAAGGACTTAGGAGTTGAATTTTAAGTTGAAAACAGGTCGGTTGACCAGTTTGAGCGGTCTTGGTCAGTTTGAGTAGAAGACAAGAGTGACATGGGAAAAGAACGACAGATCAGATGCAGGGCTGACGAGACAGATCGAAATCTATGGTTGGAGAGAGAGTTGGCAATAGCCTTAACCTTTAGGCGGCACGGTGGATCGGTGGATAGTACTGTCACCTCACAGCAAGAAAGTCGTAGGTTGGAATCTCTGCCCTGGTCCTTTCTGTGTGGAGTTTGCATGTTCTCCCCGTGTTTACGTGGGTTTCCTTTAGAAACTCCAGTTTTCTCCCACAGTCCGAAGATATGCAGGTCCGGTGAACTGATAACTTTAAATTGCCCATAGGTGTGAGCGTGTTTGTGTGTAGTATGATATATGATGTATATGATGTGTATGTATATGACATAGTATATGATGTATAGTATGTATATAATGTAGTAAATGATGTGTATATATATGTACCATATTTCCTCTAATAGTGGCCGGTAGTCAATTAAAAGCTGGGTCTCCGATAATGGCCGGGGCCGTGGTCGACATGAACAAATAAAGGCTGGCCCCAAATACAGGCCAGGGAAAAAAACAAAGGAAAAAACAACGGTGGATACCGGTAAACTCCTGGTGCCTGTTATATAATGTAACTGTAGTTTGTAGTAACGTACAAGTGCCACAAGATGGCAGTATGCCACAAGATGGCTCGGCCGGCGGAAGTCTCTGGAGCATGCTGTCGATTACCGTAATTATCGGGAATGCATTGCAGTAACAAAAACGGCTACCTAACGAACACCAACAGAAGCAGATCAGAAAACAAGGAGGCTTCGTACTAAAATATGAGCAAATATACTTCAAACAGAGGGAATTAGAAATAAAGGCCTGTCTCTAATATAAGCCTGCTTCCAATAAAGGCCTGGTACCCTCTGCAGTAGAGGTAAATAAAGGCCCGGGCCAATATTAGAGGAAATACGGTATATACACTATATGATGTTATGTAAAGCCCTTTGAGACTTGACTGTGATAAAGGGGAAGACTAGCCTAGCCTTACAGTGACCAGGAACATAGGCTGCATGGGGGATGAACTGATGTGTCGCAGACAACCTGGGAAGACGGCGCATGAGAGGCATGGTGGATGCTGAGTTGGAGCAGCCTTTGTTGACGATGTCCATGACAGAGAGGTTGTTCAAGTGAATGAGTATTGATTTCTCAGATCATTTGTGTCTCCATAGAAGAGTAATTCATCAACCTACTAGACAGTTTAGAACTAACACAACATTGCATATAACAATGCTGTACATGCTGCAAGAAAAGCCAGCATGCATCGCCTGCAGCTGCGCCGTGATTCACAAAAATAGAGCATGCACAGATAAGTTGGGTAGGGAATGGCCATCAGTTTTAGCAGCTATGCTGGGGCGAGTTAAATAATTGTGCATTTGCCTTGCCGGTGAGCTTGGAGCAGACAAGGATGGCAGATTTGATGGGGAGCATGTTGTCTATAGACCACTTGCTGGGAGCTCACCTGGCACAATGCCACCAAGACAAACGCCTCGGCTGGGGTGTTGTTACACTCTGTCAGGGCGTTGATGCTGTTTCTCAGTGGGTGACGATCCTCTAGGCCCAGGTCAAACAGCGGGACAATAGATTTTATCGCCATTGGCCATGTCACTTCAGTGTGACGCTACTTCCTGTTTATAGTCACGTCGCTTCGGTGAGATCAGGTTGAATGGAGAGAGTGAGGGCAAGCAGCTAGCTAGCTAGCTAGTCAACTAGTTCACAGAACACTCCAATGTTCTGATGTTCTTTAATGAAAGATTCTACTTAAAAGTTAAAAAACCACACATGCCAGCACAGCCCCTGTCCAGCCAACGCATGCATATCACGATATGGGAGACTCAATCAGCTTAATGACACTACTTATGACTGGATCTGTTCTTTGTGGTCTGGCTAATTCAGCTTCACTGTACTTGGGAACTGTGAGAAGACCCACTTGGAATTCTTCCTCTTCAAACACAGCTGGAATAGCGTCTGGATGGATTGCGAGAGACTCTATTAGGCAAGAAGAAAGCAAGTATTCTTTCACATGTGCAACAGTGTGGTTCTGACAGGCTGCCTTGACTGTTTCCACAGAGAAGAAACTGCTACTCACAGGATTCAGATGATGAGAGGTAAACTCATGGATTCTTAGACTCTCTTCTTGACTGTCGTTGGCCAACTCACCATGCAGCCTCCTCAATAGGCCAGACACCGTTATATGCGTCAACCTTCCATTTGCATAGGTTTGAAAGGAATTCATTGATGTTTTGAATCTTTGGTTCATACCAAGTTGTTTAATCTTTTTTGCCTCCTCCGCAGACAACAAACTGCTTCATGTGCACCCTCTTCAACTCAATCAATTGCTTATTGTATTTAGCATAGTTTTGCGTAACCTCTTGCAGGCATTCATAATCGTCTAGGAGCTCATTGATTTTATTCATTCTGAAAGTGAGTTTGGGAACCTGTTCCTCAAAGCCTTTCCTCAAACACAGATTCCACATTCTCACAGATAATTGCAGACTCAGCTGCCCCTCCAGAATCCTTTCCAGCCATGCTTTGCAGATAACACTCTTTGATGCAGAAACACTTCACCAACCATGTAAGCACTTGCCTTGTGCTACATGGATATAAGTTTATTATAAATGGATATTATATGTTTTATATAATGTTTTGGTCAAGATAAAGGACCATAAACATTGCGTCACTAAGAGACATGCTGTTGTGCCTGGAACAATTGTAAAAAGACAGTTTAGGTTGGCAAGATACAAGGTGCCATTCCAAACACCAATTAAAGGGACATGCCAACAAAAGTGTTTTCAGAGGCTGACCTCACCAGTGTCACATGAACAGTGTTGGGGAAAGTTACTTTTGAAACTAACTAGTTACTTTACTTCGTTACTTGCCCTAAATAGTAACTTATTACGTTACTAAGTTAGTCTTCATTAAAAGTAGCGCATTAGAGTACTTTCACGTTACCCACGTAAAATCATGCCTTTAAAATACGTCTTCTGCTGATGTCATCACTCTTAATGTACAGAAATCATCAGGTTTGGGACACAGCCTTAGGTAACAATCTACTGTTGTCTAAAGAAAACATCAAGGAGCTTTCAGTTATCTGGTTCCACAGTAAATACTCAGTGGGGGCTTGGACCGACTGGATCCTTTCTGCCGTCACTGCATCACAACCGGTCCGCAGGTGATTTTGACTTTATCAACACTATGAAACATTGGCTCCGTGTTTCTCTCTATAAAAAAGACTAATTTGAGAAAAAAATATGCTATCGACACGGAGCTATTGACATTAAAAGGTGCATCAACCGGTGAATATCAAACTTCAAACTAACTTCATCCCGGTGATCAACGGAGCCTGAACTGATCTGCTCTGGTCTCAAAATAAACGGCAGACTGCGCTTTTCAGGTTAGACAGTGAAAGCTAAACTTACAATTAGCAATAATGTTCTTATCCTTCCCTCCTTTATTTCCAAGTTCTGCAGTTTATTGTTATGTTAATTCTGAAAGCGAGTTGTAACCTACAAGCCTCCACTGCACCGCAGCCTGCTGCATAGTCTGCTTTTAATAACATCATGTAGCGTACAATACCTTTTTTTTTTTTAAAAATTTGCACTAACTAAACGTTTAACCATTTGAAAGAAAAATAAAAGTAGTTACTCGTTACTCGTTACCACAAAAAAGTAATCTGATTACTGTAACGCATTACTTTGTGAACTAATAATCACAACACTGCACACCACACACAACACTGCACCCCCAACACTGCACATGAAATGAGGAAAAATGCAGAAAAAAACAATTGTATCACTCAGACCCCACAACAAGAAAATGCTTCTTTCTCATCTTGATCCTCACCCGGATGAGAACTGCTAGTTTGCAGCTATGGCTGACCAATTAGCAAACCTGGGAATATTTAGGTAATCTGCAAATCTATGAGAGGAGTTTGTATCAGATTTAACGTCCAATCATTTTGCAATAGATGGGATCACATAACACTCCAAAGAACAGCAGAAATCTACCAAGTTCAGTTTCTAATCATCTCAAGTCCTAGCTGTGATGCTACCTCGATAATGTCACCAACAGGATACTGTGGAGATACATTGAGGCCATTGAGAATGTACTTTCTCATAGGATACCAGCATGCAGAGGAGACATAGGACCAGGCTTCAATAGAAGACAGGAGATGGATTTTAATGCAAGTCATCAAGAACACATGTCTGTGCTTGGTTACTGTGAATATGATGACAACGAATCTAATTTGGAGATCCCAACCCCTCCTCCACTACCTGAAGATAATCTCATTAATAATTAAGTTCACCCTTCAGATGGACATGTCAATGTGAAGAGCTTTCAACAGGGTCTCACACCTTTTCAGATATCTAAGCAAATCTTTCTTACCCTGGATTTATGTACAAGAGGCATTGGCAGACGATCTTAAATTGGACAAAGACAGAGATTTTTCCATCAATGTGATGAATCTCTATAAAGCTTCTGGTTGAAACAGTGGTTTTCACAACAGCTTTTTACTAATGGATGAAGGCCACTCGAGGTTGGTAACATTTTTTTTATAACTTAAGGATAACTGTCCTTGAACTCAACTGCATCTTCAACCAAACAACGGCTGCTCATTTTAAAGACAAGAGTGCAAACTCATCCAGGTTTAGTGAGATAAATATGGCAACAACACATTGTCATGAGCTTAGAATTATAACGTTCTATCTGCCTTCAGGATAGTTCTGAGATATTGAGCTTCAAAGTTTTCAACATCCATTGAGTTAAATGGAGATGGGTCCGTTTGTTTTAGAAATTACAGACTCAAAAATCATTATTTTCAAAAAATAACACCACACATATGTTGACAGGACAAAGTCAGATAGAATCTTATAATTCCAAGGTCACGACATTAGTGCTGAAATGTTGACAAAATTACCGCTGTTGTATTTCGTAACCACATAGTACTAAATATCAGTTGAAAACTGAAAAAAAAGTGTTTCAGTGTGGAATTACTCTTTAAGATACATTTTAGATGAGAAGTCATATGAGGAGTGGTGAAACATGCCTTTGATCAACATTGTGTAAGCAAATGCAATGTGATTTTTGAATGTGCACATTTCAATACGCAGAACCAAGAGCCAGGAGGTGTTGGAGCATTTGTTACTGCTGTCCATAGCCTGGCAGAACATTGTGCATTTGAGATGCTCAGAGAGGAGGTGATCAGGGAGAGATTCGTAGTAAACGACATGCAAGATGGTCTGAGAGTTTGTAACTACAGTAGACCCTGTGCTGAAATTAGCAAACCTATAGCCAGAGAATGGCAGAGGGGGGAAGGAAAGAAACAGCAACCCATTCTGTGAGGTGACTCAAGAGAGGAGCAGACAGCTGAGAACATTTAATATAATAGATGCAAGGGCAACATCAGATACAGAGAGGCCCAACGGGTCAAAAACAGTTCCTACAGCACCTCAGAGAAAAAAGATAGATCCTGCAAGAAGTGCAGATTAGGGGATCATCAATCACATCACAGAGCAGCATGCAAACCAGTGGATGAGAGATTTCGCCTTTCTTGGATTGGTGATTATTGAAGTGGACAATGTGAAAAATGTATGAATAGAAATAAGCAAACAGGCCACTGTAGCCTCCTAAACTATCACTGTATGGTCCTGGAAGGCATTCTCTGGGTGTGAAAGGATATTGTAAAGGAAAATTGGACATCAGAAATAATACAACTGAACAGGACATTTACAAGGTACTCTAACTAGACTGTTAGGGCTTCTTGTTATTGAAGTATTAAACTTCATTAAACATATACTGTCCAAGTGGGAGACGATGTCTAAAAGTTATCTCAGTGTTCACAAACCTGGGGAAGTTGAAGGAGCCATAAGATTGAGCTGGAGCCATGGACTGGGCCCATATCATATGCCCTGTCCATTTCACAGAGTCTCCATTCCACCCATATATTTAAAGCAGAATTGTATTGTATGGGAGGTAGGGGGTAGATAACAACCCGCTAAATGTTGCACTGACCTGGCCATCATCCTGAACGCCAGGGCCAAACAGAAAATTCACCTGTGTGTAGAAGTTAGACCTGTGAACAAGAGGGTCTGGTAAGAGCGAAAGAATCTCCCAACAATTCACCACACACTAGCCATGCTCTCAGGTGCAAAGATATTCACAAACCTGCGAGCCACATCAACATTTTGGCAAATCCCTCTAGCAGAAGACAGTCCCCTCTTGACTAGCCCCAGAGCATTTCCAATGCAGATGCCATCCTGGTGTATGGCCAAGACCGGAAAGAACATGATTCCAGACTGCACCAGGTTTTAACAGTGACAAATGTGAATTTGCCAAGAGAAAAATGGTTTTTTGCCTTGGGTCAGGATTAAACCTGACCCAAGGCAAAGGGAATTCTGGAAATGCCAGGGCCTGCCTGCATTGCTGACATAAGGAGAGTGATGGGCATGGCTAACTTCCTAGGAGTTGGTGGGCCGGAAACAGAGTATGGTCATCCCCAGCTCTATGAAAGAGGAAATCCTGGATTTTATTTATTAGGGTCACCAAGGAAGAGTCGCATGCACTGCTAGAGCTCGTCAGTTGTTCTGGCACCCGGGGGTATGTCTGGAAAATGTTCCACATGCATAAAATACAGAACAGCACTGAAAGAACACTGAGACAACTCCTATAGAACATATACATAGTAGAGATCAACTACTTGTCATAGTAAATCTTTGTGTAGCCTCAGCCAATATGGACATTTCAGCTCTGACTGTCTGTGGTCACCACGGGGTTCCAGAGATTCTGGTGTCAGAGAACAGCCTACAGTATGCTTATGCTCTTTTCAAAGGCTTTGCTACAGAGTGTAGCTTCACCAGGAGCGCATCTATGTTCCCAGGGTCCTATGTTCCCAGGGTCCTATGTTCCCAGGGTCCTAAGTTCCCAAGGTCCTATGTTCCCAGGGTCCTATGTTCCCCAGTTCAATATTCTGTTAACACACATTAACCCTCCTATTGTGTTCGGGTCAAATTTGACCCGTTTCAAGTTAAAATATTTCATAAATATTATCCAATTTTTTTTTTATTGGAACAAGGCTTCAAAACAGCTATATAAACACAACAAAACCAATGGTTATCATTTTATTTGATTTTGAAGGTCTCTAAAAAAAATTGTTACATCTGTGGTGTTCCGGGTCAAATCTGACCCGGCAGAGAATATTAAAGAGTCTGGGTGGTTCTGTGGATAAAATTTTACTCAAACTTGACTCAAACTCTTGTTTGGGTTGGGTTTGATCCACAAAACTACCCAGAATGTTTTATTGCTGCATGCCATGCAGCAATAAAGAGAGCACATATGTAGAACTGGGGAACATAGGACCCTTTGTCATGTTCCCATTATGTGCCATATAAATCTGGGGAAGATTGTCACGGGTAGGTGTGGTGAGGACCCAAACGCAGGACAGCAAGGCAGGTTGTGATCAAACCCCAGGACTGGGTGTTTAATTGAACAGATAGCAGGTGACACAGGAAATCCAAAAACAAGAGCTCTACACAAACTGACATAACACAATGATCCGACCAAGACTGACTGGGGAACAAGACTAATATACACATGGGGGTGATTACAAATTAGACACAGCTGGGGCAGACAGGTAACATGGTACACGAAAACTAAAAGAACTAGACAGGGAAACATACAAAGAAATACAAAACCTAGACAAAGCAAAAGTCACAACCATGACAAAGATAGGACCCTGGGAACATAGGAATGACTCCAGCTTCACCCACATAACCAACCGCCCAAGATAGCCTTAAGCAAATGCAGAAGGAGACCATGTTGTGGCCATTGTGAAAGGCCAAAGGAAGGAGGGAGGAGATCATGGAAAAGCCTTGCTCACCTACCAAGCTACCTTGCTGGATAGTGGCTATTCCCCAGCACTGCTACTTCTCAAGAAACAGCTGAGGACCAATCTACCTCAGGTGCCAAAAGGTAGGCCTACTGTCTCCGTGATGGCAAAACATCAAACAAGAGGAAGGAACGACAACAGCACTGCTACAATAAGCGCTATAGACATTGTCACCTGCCTAATGTTCATCCAGGTCACAGAGTATAGATCTCCTCAGATGACACCCATGAAACCCATTATTCTAAAGGCAGCAACTCCCATGTCCCATAACCTGAACTGCCTAAAGATGAAATAAAGAGAAACACAACGACCCAAAGAGTGGGATCTGATGTGATGTCTTCCTCATTGAATTTATACAAAATGGATAAATGTGAGAAAAAGACACTCAAAACTTCGATTTTGTTGTTAAAATCCACTTTAAACGTCTCAGAAACGGATTACTCCATGTCCAAGTCCACCCCATTGTCTTACCGCACAAGTGACATTTTTTGCTTCCGTTGGCCTCTTAAAGGAATAGTTCACCCAAAAATGAAAATTCTGTCATCATCTACTCACCCTCATGCCAAATGAAACACAGGTGAAATTTGTTAGTCCATATAACACACAGGGAGGTTGCCAGCACAACTTGGTAGCAGCCTTCTCCAAAACAACTGAAGTCAATGGGGACCTGTTCTTTAGAGTTCCAAAACAAAAACAGCCAAACAATCACACTGTGAATAGAAAGACCTATACACCAGTGGTTCTCAACGTGGGGTCTGGGGACCACCAGGGGTCCTTAAGGGCGTTCCAGGGGGTCCCCGGCAAATTGATAAATTATTAAACTTCACCATTATTTCATTTACAAGAAGTTAACACAGTTAGAGAATGTAGAAGAATGACTGTTTTGATCATAGTTTCTCTGTTATCTCTCTAACTACAATACAGCTAGTCATGGAATTCTGGACAGAATCATATCTAACAATAAAAATATTCTCAGATTTGAGACAGAATCTCATCAAATGGGGGTCCGTGGCTCTAATGTGTGCAAAATTAGGGTCCTTGATATGAAAAAGATTGAGAATCACTGCTATACACCATTATTTGTTGCAAATCAATCAGCTGTAGTTAAGATTTGCACTAAATTATTGTGTAAATATACTGTAGGTCTTTTTGGAACTCTGAAGAACTGGTCCCCACTGACTTCAGTTGTTTTGGAGAAGGCTGCTATGGAGTTGTGCTGGCAACCTCCCAGTGTGTTATATGGACAAACTTCACCTGTGTTTCAACTGGCATGAGGGGGAGTAGATGATGACAGAATTTTCATTTTTGGGTGAACTATTCCTTTAATATGCGAAGACTAAATTTCGAAATGAGATACATGGACCAAACATGCAAATCCTCATATACACCACCATAATGCTGTAGTAAGCGTATTTATTGGGTTTGTTTGACCACTCATGTATCAGGCTCTAAATAATAATGAATGGGCTTTTGTAACATTTCTACGCATATCAAAAGCTTTTGACACTGTTAATTGTGATATTCTATTTCACAAATTATACAAACAAAACAAACAAAACTGCATTCTTGACAGACAACTATTTATTGTTGGAATGCTTACATCCACATTGCCAGAAGAATAGTAACAAAAGCAACACAACAACCCTGCTGCACTGAATATTTCCTGCTCAGATTGTAACTTGAGAGAAAACTGGTCCTCATTCTCCATCTTTCTCCCAGTACTGGTAATTTCAGAACCAACTCATTATTGTCCCCCACCAAAGGGGGGACTATGGATCGGTCTCCGTCCGTCCGTCCGTCCGTTCGTTCGTTCGTTCGTTCGTTAGTCACACTGTAACGTTGAGTTTGTGCCACTAGGGGGCAGCATTGACAATGAATGGGGACTCAGTGGTAAAGCAGGTCATACAGTTAAAGTTATCATACAATGTGGGGGACAATGAATGGGGACTCAGTGGTAAAGCAATACAGTTAAAGTTATCATAGGTAACATAATAGTCTACACACGTTACATTTCTTTACTGTAAAACACTGTAATTATAGAAATCAGCTAAAAAGGGGTCACTGTCAATGTTATATCAACTCAGTGTATTGACAGTATCTTAATCTCTCCAATAACTCAGTCTCAACTTGCCATGCATACACAGTGGTAAGGCTGTCTTATTGCTCAGCTTGAAACTGTAATGGATCTTCTGCATATGAAGTAAAAAGGGTAGATGCTTTTGGAGAAAAAAAAGCAAACAAATGGCTTCTAAATTTTCCAACAATCCTACATTTAACATATTGTCTCCTCCACAAAGAGGCCTAACATGTAATCAGCGAATTGTGCAGACCAATTCTCTGTATATTCAACCACCAGCTACAAACCAAGCTTGGATGTTAAAATGCACCCTACATGAAAAATCTAAATTGCTGGACACATTATTTTTGTCAGATGAATTACCTCCTGACAGGGAATGTGTTTCAGGTATCAGACAGCTTGCTGAGGAGCTGTCAATCAAATATCTGCTCAGCATGGAGTGAATGTATGTATGCGAAGTAGCAGTTAATATTCTGTTCTGACAAGTACCGAGTAAATGTAGGAGGAATCTGCAGTGATAGCATCTGGCATGCCATCATATCTAATCTGACTTCGGTGTGCCGGTCGATAATGTGTTTGTGTCTGTTATGATGCAGAGAGCCCGAGGCACAGAAAGATGCAGTATGAGCTCTACCTGGTTTAATTCAAGTTGTAATCTGCAAAATCCATGTTTCTTTTGAAAATTTTGCCTCTACCCCGCTAAGCGGTCATTGCTGTGGTGTTTCTGCACTGCGCTTCCCAGAGATCACCTGTCAATCAAACAGCATGTCCAGGTCCAACACTGTGACGTCTTTTTACTTGAATTTTCCGTCGATGAAGTTTGAGTTTCTACGGAAGCCGAGAACAGCCCTGCTTGCAATTATTTTTTTAATGCTCGTTTTCTTGAGATAACGGGTTAATTTATCACGTTATCTCGAGAAAACAAAAGGCTGATTTCTCGAGATAACAAGATAATTTATCATGAGAAAACGACTTTTGTTTTCTCAAGATAACAAGATAATTTATCACGAGAAAACGACTTTTGTTTTCTCGAGGTCACGGGATAATTATAGAGAACTCGAAAATGAGAGTCTGGTTCATTTGATCACACCTGATTTTAGCCTTCAAGATCACTGTCATGATTGTCGGGGAGGATTCATAACTGCTAGTCTTCTCCTTAAATGACGAGGACTGATCTGAATGTTATCTCTAACAGAAAGACACAATGCAATTTCTGCCTGTGTTAGACCTTGACTGAAGTACAGTCTGATGCATTGATCAATAATGGATACTCCTTGATCTGACATTTTCAGCTTAAATCAGTTGCTACAGTTGTCAAGACGCCATCTATGCATGCTGGCATGGCACTCCTGATCTCTGATAAACATTATAAGTAATAAGAGGAAACAACATTTTGTTTTCTTGTGATAACGGGTTGATTATCTCTTTAACTCGAGATAACTTGTGATCTCGAGATAAAGGCATTAAAAAAAAAAATTGCAAGGCTGTTCTCGGCTTCCATACGTTTCTGTAGGTGGCGCTCTTTTCTTTGTCTGTTCAGCCATGGTTGCCATTACTGCTCATACTAACTACCCAGTTCCTCTATTTGGGTCTAAACCGGAAATGTAAAACACATCACTTCACTGTGTGCCAGAGGGTTTTTCCAGAAAAGACATACCAGGCAGACACATCAATCGGTGATAGAAAGTACCAAAACAGACAGTTATTTCTAAGAACATGTTGTGGATTATTCCTTTATTACTTATTACTGAACAGTGAATCAAACATTCACCACACAGTTTTGCTTTTCATGTATCATTCATTAGTCAATGTTGTTTTCAAGTTGAGTTGTCAACCTTCAGTTTCGCCTGCACTTTGTATGTTCCTCATCCTAATTAGCGCTGTAGCCAAAGTACCTATTTGACAGTGATTGCTGACTGGTCAATATTTTAACAGCTTTGGTTGAAAAAGAAACAGACAGACAGATGGACAGGTTTAGACTGGCAGTGAAACAGAAAGAGACAGACAGACACAAACAGACAGACGTGGAGTGATAGGCAGACAGGAAACTAGATAGGGAACTGCATCTCTTTTCTTCACATCTGATTACCTCACTGCTCCTATATCAACTGCCCATTATAGTAGGCAATCTGAGGACAGTTACTGGCACAGAGATTACAGCTACTAGTACAAGGAATAGTCACACTGAGGAACCTGAATGGAGTCATTCCTATGTTCCCAGGGTCCTATGTTCCCCAGTTCTAGGGTTAGGGTTAGGGTTAGAGACCTTCAAAATCAAATAAAATGATAACCATTGGTTTTGTTGTATTTATATAGCTGTTTTGAAGCCTTGTTCCAATAAAAAAAACTGGATAATATTTATGAAATATTTTAACTTGAAACGGGTCAAATTTGACCCGAACACAATAGGAGGGTTAATGTGTGTTAACAGAATATTGAACTGGGGAACATAGGACCCTGGGAACATAGGACCTTGAGAACTTAGGACCCTGGGAACATAGGGCCCTGGGAACATAGGACCTTGGGAACTTAGGACCCTGGGTACATAGGACCCTGGAAACATAGGACCTTGAGAACTTAGGACCCTGGGAACATAGGACCCTGGGAACATAGGACCTTGGGAACTTAGGACCCTGGGAACATAGATACGCTCCCACCTGAATTACCTCATGTATTAGTAATATGATTTTTTTATACTGAAAGATATTCAGTGAATGATACGTTCTGCCTGCAGTCACCATGAATGTAGTTCAGTCAGGAGAGACTAGGATGAATGCTCAAATTAAAAACTTTATTCATGACATGAAACATGATGGAAACTTTGGCGTAAGCTCCATGGAGGAACTCCTCCCATTCGTGAAGTTAGGAGTACATCCAGGATGGACGTAGGAATTAGGAAGCCCCGCCCCCCTGGGGAGTTCCTCTGGAGCCTGGACACTGGTGGTGATGGGGTGGAGGAGGGACGAAGGTAAGCACAACGACTTAGGAAGGGCGATAGCATAGTAGGTGACGTGTATATACTCCCGTCACTTAGACTATTGGCCCTTTGAATAAGAGAGGGCAAGTGTTCGCCAACTCTCTTGGGTAAAGAGAAAGCATGAATGAAAGAAAGATAGGTAGTCTTTCTGATTGAAATTGCGTAATACTTCACTAAACATGGCAAATGGTAATCATGATTAAAAATATAATAGATACTGTTTTTGAGTTCCTCCTTTAGCCTCTCTGACATTATACCGTATTTCCTCTAATATTGGCCCAGGTCTTTATTTACCTCAACTGCAGAGGGTACCAGGCCTTTATTGGAGGCAGGCTTATATTAGAGACAGGCCTTTATTTCTAATTCCCTCTGTTTGATAAGTATATTTGCTCATATGAATACGAAGCCTCCTTGTTTTCTGATCTGCTTCTGTTGGGGTTCGTTAGGTAGCCGTTTTTTTGTTACTGCAATGCATTACCGATAAGTACGGTAATCGACGACGGCATGCTCCAGAGACTTCCGCCGGCCGAGCCATCTTGTGGCATACTGCCATCTTGTGGCACTTGTACGTGGCCGGGGCCGTGTCGACCACGGCCCCGGCCATTATCGGAGACCCGGCTTTTAATTGACTACCGGCCACTATTAGAGGAAATACGGTATGTATAAGCATGCAGCAGCTAGGATTGTAACACATACAAACAGACCAAATCACATCACTCCAGTTGTGGCATCTCCTCACTGATACCCCGTTTGGTTTAGGATTGATTTTACGATTTTACTGATCACTTTTAAAACACAGTTAGGCCTGACCGCAACGCTGTGTCAGACCTATGAGACAAGACTAATCTTAATGTAGTGACTAAAATTGTGTATAGGGCTGATATAATTGTTACTTCCCAATCTGGTTCCATACACAGCTAAGTGTCCAGAATAAACAGGAAGGGAGGCCGATGGCTCAAAAGATAGAACATTTATTCACAAGATTTTGCACATGATAAAAAACCATTACAAAGAAGCAGGCAATCGAGCGAGCCTGCAGCTACACAGTAGCAATTTTTAAGAGTGTGCAATAAGCTAAGCACTGACACAATCACTTGATATAAATAGCAAAGGTGCACAGGAAGGAAATTAGAGGCTACTAATATATTTAGGACCCGACACACTCAGTGCAGAATAACCAAATAAGATCCCATAGGGCAAAATACCACTGCACACATTAAGAATCACAAATCGCTTACAATTTCACACAAGGAATAATAGGTAGATTAACACCGCAACTACGTTATGCTATGAGCAGACAAAAGGCGGTACCTAAATTTATATGGAGCCTATAACTCCCAAATAATTAAGCTACAGCTCAAAGATTGCACAGTGCCCGTCAAAAATATTGCATTAAGACTAAAGGTGATCAGGGGCTGTATTTATCTTACAATTAAGACTCCTCTAAAGATACAATTTAGGGGTAAAAACGCTTTGCTAAAAGTTGAGATTAAATGAATAGTTTGGTATTTTGAACCCTGGGCCCAAATAACATATTTTCCGTCATGATCCCTATTAGTAGAAACCATAAATTCGCTAGCTGCCTGCTCTGCAAGGAGGTAAACCCATTTCATGAAAAGACTTGAAAACTTGTGAGGCCTGATCCAGTATCTCTCACTAGCTCCTTTCACACTGCAGCAAAAACCCATTTGCAACTGGGTTAGACAGGCTGTGTGAAAGGGTCTACCCAAATGGCCCTCCAAGCCCATACAGTACATCACTTGCCGAAAACGCGCACCTGAGGCAATGAGGCAGCTGGGTCTTCTTATGAACACTACTGATTTTTCCCCCATTCATGAGGCCACTGACCCTGAGGTTAAGGTTATGGCCTTCACTTCCACTATTGGGTCCATCCTGGATAAAGCTGTCCCACTAAAGAGAGTCTCAATTACTAACAATGACAAGCCCTGGATGACTGTACAAATTAAAAAAGATTAAAGAGAGACAGCATGCGTTTTGCTCTGGCGACAAAACTGCCTACAGTAATCTACAATCAACTATTGTCAAAAAAATCAAGAATGCCAAACAGCGATGCTACAAAATGAGGTGGAGGAGCTGCAGTGCTCTAACTCAAAACAGTGGTTTAAGTCTGTTAAAGCACTTATGGGGATGGATGATGATGGGCGAGCTGTGGTACCACAAGACCCCAACATCTTGCAGCGTGAGTGTGACAGTCTGGCCAAGCATTTTGCTTCAGTATGGGACCAAGTGGACCATTCCATCTGAGGCGGATGTTACTCACAAGCTGGCAAATGGTGCTATACCTCTCCTGAGCATTGGGCAGGTTAAAGCTAGACTCTGCAAAGTCAATGCGAGGACAGCAGCCGGACCTGACTGCATTCCCTCTTGGGTATTAAAGACTTTTCATGAAGAATTGGCACCTGTGTTATGTGATGTTTTTGATACATGTATCCAACACAATATTTTCCCAAATCAATGGAAAGAAGCCTTGGTCAAAGCTATTCCCAAAAAAGCAAAGCCCAGCTTTCCAGCTGACTACTGTCAAATTTCATTAGTCAGTTGTGTTTGAAGGGGTCCTAAGGGATGCCCTTCTGGAGGACACAAATTCCAAAATTGCCCCAGCACAGCATGGGTTTATGGCTAATAGATCAACTGTCACTGCTCTGATTCAGATCCTGCAATGCTGGCATGAAACACTCAATAATAACCCCAAAATGGACGTTCATGCTGTTTTTGTTGATTTCTCCCATGCTTTTGACACAAAGCACTGTCAGTTGCTTCATACACTGGCTGACATGTCTGTCAGACACCCCTTTGGATCATTGTTAAGAGCTATCTGAGTGACAGAGAGCAAAGGGTGCAGTGGGGTTCCTGTGTGTCTGATCCCTGTGCAATACCAGCTGGTGTCCCCCAGGGGGGGCTATTATCCCCATTGCTCTTTGTCATTTGCATCAACAGCCTAGATCAGGCCTAATCAATTGGCGGCCTGCGGGCCACATCCGGCCCAGAAGCAACCTCCGAGTGGCCCAGCGAGCTTGAATTAAATAGGCTATTTTAATAGCGATTTTAATATTTTAATATTGTTCTTATAAAAATTTGGACTCGTTTTCACTCCGTGGCAGAAAAAAACGTTACACGAGCCTACAGAAACTCCTGCAGGTTAAACTGGACTAACAAAACACTTTTGGGGCTGACTCTAACAGACTCACTATAAACAGACTGTAAGACACTCCAACACTCCGTGTAGGAGTCGGTTTTACACCGGTACTTTATCCATTCAAAAAGAATATCTGATGTTGTGAACACGTTTGTCTAGTCCTCGAATATAAGACGACCCCCACTTTCTCTGAAAATATGTCTCTGTCAACCCTGAAACGTAAAATTGACAATGAAAAGCGTCGGTTTAACCCTGCCTGGACTAGCAAATAGTAGTTATGTGTAATCAGTGGTGGAAAGTAAGTAAGTACATTCACTCAAGTAGTGTACTGAAGTACAGTTTTGAGGTACTTGTACTTTACTTGAGTATTTCCATTTTATGCTACTTTGTACTTTGTACTCCACTACATTTTAGAGGGAAATATTGTAGTTTTTACTCCATTACATTTATTTCACAGCTATAGTTACTAGTTACTTTTCAGATCAAAACATTTGATCATCTTTATAAAATAACTATAAAATAGCATTGTTATAGATTAGCCTACCCAAAAGTATAGCTAAATTGTTAAGATTAGCTTCACGTTGACAACTTTAAAATGCTGCTTACATGTACATGTATGTCAAGAAATCAGAATTAATATTCCAATAATTTATGAAAGATATAACTCTCAAAATGGGGACACTTTCAGTTTACATAATGAGTACGTTTACTTTGATACTCTAAGTACATTTTGCTGCCAATACCTATGTACTTTTACTTAAGTAAGATTTTGAATGCAGGACTTTTACTTGTAATGGAGTATCTTTACATTGTTGTATTGCTACTTTTACTTAAGTAAAACATCTCAGTACTTCTTCCACCACTGTGTGTAATAGAGTGTGTTATTGGTTACTGTTATTGCCACTTGTTATGATTCTGTGCATTGAGCTCTTTTTTATTCTGTTTCTGTACTTTGTGATGTGCCTAGGTCAGATATGTGACCAAAAATATTTTTTTTTGTTTCAAAAGTGAAACAATAAACATTGCTATTTTTTACTACATTCATTTGCGTTTGTTTAAATGTATCATTACCAAAAGCTAAAAAAAAGGTTTTAAATAGGCTGCTGAAAATGTCTGGCCCATCTACATTTCCCGGTTTTAAAATCTGGCCCAACTGAATTTGTAATTGAATAGCCCTGGCCTAGATTCACGTCTGCCTCCTTCTGTTATCCCTGTGAAATATGCTGATGACCTTACAATCACGGAGCTCCTCATGGGGTCTCTACCTGGCCTGTCTCAGAAGGCCTTGGATTCTGTGGTTGAATGGGGACAGGAGTTTTCACTGGCAATGAAGGGAGCTAAGACCATGGACATGGTAATCAGTGTCAGGAGAGGGGACGACATCCCCTCTCCACCGCCTCCAACAATTTCTGGACAAAACATCAGTAGAGTCGCCACCTTTAAACTGCTCGGAGTTCAGATATCATCTGATTTGTCATGGGATGCCCACGTTAAGTGTATGCTCTCAAAGACACGGCCAAGGATCTATTACCTCAGTGTTGCCAAAAAAGCTGGTCTTCCATGTGACGTTCTAAAACAAATATACCTGACCTTCATTCGTCCAATCCTTGAGTATGCCAGCCCAGTTTGGGGCGGGCTGACAAAAGGCCTCTCCGAGGAGCTGGAGCGGGTACAAAAGCGATGCTGCAGGATTATTGGCATTCCGTCTTCTGCTCTTCCATGCTTGAGTGAAAGGCGTGATGAGGCCGCCCTGCGTGCCCTCACCAACATACTCAATGATAGCTCATCCCCCCTGCATGGTTTTCTGGTTGCACCCACTTACTCGCTTTGTCGGCGCAGGGAATACTTTGTGCCCACAAGCAGAACCAAAAGACATGAACTCTCCTTTATTCTTCGTGCTCTTAAATTGTTTTTTAAATGATCTATTTGAATGACCTATTTATTTTAGGGTTTATGTTTTTAATTTCATGCTTCTGCTTATGATGTTGATTGCTGTAATGTCTGAGGCATTTCAGGATTCACTGTTTAAAAACTGTGTTTTTATGCTGTTGTGCCCTGCCTTGTCAAACTTTAATAAATGAAACTGAAACTGAACCCATTTGATCTCAACCAGCATGTCTACCCTGGACTCAATCAGGGTAGAATAGCTGTTTGCACCCTGATTTGCTTTTGTTGAAGGATTTAGTATAAACTGATTAATAAAGCAAGTAATCAATAATTCAAGGAGAGGTCTGTGTCTTTCCAAAAAGGTTTATTATATATACACGGAGAGAAGAAAGATACAAGCTGGTGGCAGGTTCTTTGCTCTCTGAATAGTGAAGCAGACAAAAAGTGATATAAGTATGAGTTTCTGTATAAAGACAAGTAGATAAGGGAGGGTTGAAAATGTAAAAATGTGAGTTTCACACGTCCTTGACTTTCTGATAAAGACGGGAACAGAACACAAAGATCTGGTCAACAAGTTAGATTCAGTACTTTCCCACTCTGCAAACAGATGCACACTACAGTACATGAATAGCACCTGCAACTGACTCTGGGCCTCGTTTCCAAATAATGATCACTTTTAGAGGTAAAGAGTGTTGTTAAGTGTGATCCTACAAAGGTTCATTCATCACCTTTGTGCGTTTCTCAAAGCAGCACTTACAGCGGGAGCAAGCCCACTTTAGTTGAGTGCATCTTAAAGCCGCTGTGATGCTGTCTATATTGTATTGGGATATTGTGAAAATATATCAAATGCTAAACAAAAATGAAACACAACAGAAACAATTATATATGTGCTTGGAATCATCACAGAGACTACACCTGTAGAGAGCTTACAGTTAACTGTTATCTCATATATTGCAATAGGCTACAGTATGTTCGTGGGTTTAATGTTAATGCATGCTTTGACTGATTTTTCTGTTGCCTGATATACTTGCTCTTACAGATGCGGTAGGCATGTTTCTTTTTGTATTATTTGGTGAAAATGCTATAACACAAACCATTGTATATGGAAATGTCCAAGAATTAGGGAATTTTGGGAAGAAGTTGGATTAGTAGTGCAGGAGATTTTATCAATCCAAATAGCTCTGGAACCTAAGTTTTTTGTTCTTGGCATCTATCCGGAGGGACACGATATAAAACGTAGAGAACAAATATTTGTAGACATGTGCTTTTTACAAGCCAAAAAATCTATAGCATTAACATGGAAAAGTACCGGCAGACCAAGTATTGGACAGTGGCTTAAGGAAATTTCTCATTGTTTACCTTTGGAAAAAATTACATACACACTCAAAGACAAACAAGAAAGGTTTCAAAGTATCTGGGGCCCATTTATAAATTATATTAGGGACAAGGATTTATCTCATATGTTGGACGAGTCTGGGGAAGGATAATTATAGCTTCTGCAATAGAGGTCATTTAAGCAATTGTTTTGGATGAATGTTGTGCAATATAAGTGATGAATATTTAGGTATTGTAAGTGCTTCTATTCTATAATTCTATAATGTACCCCCTTTGTGTTTTTTTTTGTAATTATTGTCATTACTATTATTATTTTACCAATTATGTAATGGGAGTTAATTTAATTATTATTTTTTTTTAAATCATTTTAATATTGTTTGTTCATTAATATGTATGTATCTATGTATATATCATGTATAAGCTTATATTTTTATAATACTGGATATTTGTAAGTATAGTACATAATGTTTGTTTGTTTTTTAAACTAATTAAAACTAAACTGAAATTGAAAACAAAAAGTCAAAACAAAATAAAAATAAAAACTAATGAAAAATGCAAAACTATAATAACCTTGGTGTAAGGAAGCCAGTTATTTTTCCCATGGCACAAGACCTGTTCAGCCACATTCAGGTCAGTCAGTTAACGGGTGTTAGGTAGCTATAGCTTTGCTGTGGTGGCTAATCTGTGTGAATGTTTTAGTTACAACTAGACTGAGCTAGCAAAGTTGTGGTTTGTGTAAAAGGTTTGGGGTTTATCAGGTTTTCTCAATGCTAAGGAGATGGCGCTCTCTCTCCTGTGTAGAGTGAACCTCGCTTGACCAATGTTCGTATTTCAATGTGTATTTGTAACTGCAATTGCGAATCTATGCTGACAAAAAAATATTTTTGCTGATGAATGTTTTATTTACAGCTAGATTGAGCAAGCAAAGCTGTGTTAAATTTGCCCCTCAGTTGACAGGCATATAGCCTCGTTGGAGATTTTTTTGTTCTATACTTTCAAATTATTGCTCATTTCTCCCAAGTTGCCTACAGCAGTTTTAAGCAAAAATGAATAACTAGCCTTATCACACCATTGCTGTCTGAGCGAACCACTACGTGACTGAGAGGAGGATGAAGAGAGGAGAAAGAGGAGGGGGAGAGATCTCCACAGCAGCTCTACATCAGCCGAGGATTGAACAACACATGACTGGTTTCACTGCATGTAAACAAGTTACTGAACATTTCTTTTGAAAATATTTTTCCCCCTTCCCTGTCCCTTCTCCAGAAGCTTACCACTCCAGTTGCATCAATTGCCGATGCCATCCATTTGATGTTTTGTCTCCTTTTTCATGGTTCCTTCAGCACCTGAAGACTTTTTTTATATATATACATACAGTATGTATAATTTCAGTGTTCCCCTCTCCCGGGGCATACCACTCCATTTCACCACACCCATCCATTTTATACAGAGATCATTAGTGGGAAAAATATAGGCCTAATAAAGAAATAAGATAAAATGAGATGGAAATAAATTAGATAACATTAGATATTAAAAACAAAGCCTAATCAATTTTAAAATCATAAGTTAAATATTTGCAATGAATCCTACAGGTGACACGGTGGGGTGTATTTTTCTGTCTCAAGACGCACTTAGCGTTCTAGGACTGATCAGAGGCAGCCATCATCTACACTAATTTTTAAGAACGTGCTAAAGAAAGACGCTTTTCCGAAACACCTCACAAACTAAAGAGGCTTTGTAAGATGGATGCTACGATCATCTTAGCCCTTACCCTTAAATTCCCCCTGAAGTAGCTTCAAAGTTAGAAAAAAGAAATCCTAAGTGTACAACAAGGTCACATTCATATTCTGTATCTGCTGTTCCAACGCTTTCTTGAAGCTCTAGCTGCTTATATTGAATGAAATATTAAAATACAAGACGCCATGTTTTTATGGCTGCACCATTACATCGCATGGAAAAAATCTAGATGTTTGTGCATCAATATACACATTTCCCTGTAATTCAGCATGATATATTTGGTGTCTTTGGAAAACTTGTTATCTTGACTAGAATTTAAAATAACATTTTTTTTTTTACAAAGCTTGGCCATGCAACCGGCGTTTGTAATGATGGACCCAATGGCGTGATTGCCAAAATGCCACAAAGCCATAAAACATGGGGATATTACCTTTAGCCCGTATCACCCACCCCTAATATCTGGGGATTTGTCTCACAAAGTGAGATTAGTGGGTTAGTGAGCTAACTTTGGGTTTAACCCTGGCTTTTCATCTCACGCTGAGCAGGGTACATCACCATGGTAATTTAGGTTTAGGATGTACAGGCTTTCAGATCCAAACATGTAAAATGCCCACCTCCTTACCAATCTGCCCTTGTTAACATTATCATCAGTTGCCTTTCTAAATCAGCCTGCTGGCTAGTTAGCTAGCTAACAAAGCCAAAAACCAAATGTGTTCAGGTTAAGTGAGCTGACTCTTCTCAAGTGTTTTGGAGTAGAGACTAGGGCTAAAGACAGGGTACTTTACTGTGTCACAGTAACCTACATTTGGAAATAAATCAACCTCATCAGACAATTCATTTTTACTTACAATAACATTACTGAATGCACCTACACCCACACCACCCACAGCTATATTTTTATAGCTATATGTCTCTTTTCCTAGCCTGGTTGTTATACATATTTAGCCATTTGCACACAGCTAATTCTGCAATGAACCTTCTGGCACCAGCGTTTGTGACA
Source organism: Centroberyx affinis (assembly GCF_046629955.1). Taxonomy (NCBI): domain Eukaryota; kingdom Metazoa; phylum Chordata; class Actinopteri; order Beryciformes; family Berycidae; genus Centroberyx; species Centroberyx affinis. The sequence continues at coordinate 41,835 of NW_027279293.1, read as the reverse complement.
ACTGCAAAGCCTCAATAACCACTTTTTAAATTCATATAAATCTTCACAATGTATTCATATTGAAAAAAGTATTATCCAAATGATAGAAGCTGAAAATAGGCTGTATTTCAGAAAATAAGCGCATTGTGCTGGTGCTCGACCTCAGGACGATCATTGACAGGGGTTCGTGGTCTATTTTTATTTACCATGACGTCAGCGCATGGGAGGAGGGGACGACATGAGGGAGGGCTGAGGAGAGAGCTGACAAGCCTGTCGAGAAGAGGTGGAGAGAAGAGGGAGGGGAGAGAGGGAGCGCACAAGCTGTCAAAGACAGGAGGAGGAGGGAGACAACAGCAAGGCTGACAGGTCTGTCTGGAAGAAAGAGGGGGGAACAGAGGTTGGTGCACTCTTAAAAAACATTTGTCATTTGTAACACATCGGTGTGTCCCAAAGAAGACACACGTGTTAGTAGGACGGAGATGGAAAAGAAGGGAGGTGGAGGAGTAAGGAGGTGGATGAGTGGGAGAGAGGTGGAGTAGGAAAGGAGACGGAGGAGTCCGAAGGGAGGTGGAGGGGAAGGATTGGGGTTGGAGTAATAGGAAGCAGGAAAGGAGGGGTAGGACTAGGAAGGAGATGAGGGTGAGGACGGGCGAAGAGGTGTAGGAAGGAGGTGGAGGAGGGAGATTTTTCTGCCTGCACATTTTCTCCTCTAAAATAAAACAGGCACCAAGGGTTTTTGGAAAGAAGTAAAACATGTGATGGACAGAATCACCTCTGTAGAGGTCCCTCTCCAACCTAAGATTTACATTTTGAACTTGTACCCTTCCAACCTAAAACTAAGGAAGAAGGAATATACACTTACAGACATGTGTATCTTGCAAGCCAAACAGCTTATTGCTCTTTATTGGAAGAAAACAAATAGACTAGAAGTAGAAGTATAAAAGAATAGAAGTATTAAAGAATGGGTTAACGAAATGACATCATGTATGGTATTAGAAAAGATAACTTACATATTGAGGAATACACAAAATGTGTTTGAGGAAATCTGGAAACCTTTAATTACGTTCCTTAGAAATTAAAGATTTTTTTTTTTGCCCATGTCCCCTTTGGGGCTCCGTAGAAATGAAAGTGTTAGAGATACCCTAACATAAGGCAATAATGTTAGAATTTCTTAAAATAATATACATAAGTATCACCTTTGAGACAAGAATGGCACTGAGAGTACTACCTAGAGTGTAGGCATAATTTTGATGTTTCCCTTTTTATTTCTTTTTGTTTATATATTTATTTTGGTACTGCTGTGTTGTTGTTTTCTGTATGGGTTTATGCCACCCATTCGTCTTTTGTTAGTAACACGTCATTGTTAGTGTAATGTTTTGTTATTGTGTTATTGGGAAGGGTCTGGGGAAGTGGTGTGGGGGGAGGGGGAACATTGTTTGTTCTTGTCATTTGTATTTGTACTAAAGAAAACCAATAAACATTGTTTACCAAAAAAAAAAAAAAAAACAGGCACCAAAAAATGCCTTTGTTACAGGCTCCATTTTGCTATTTCCCACCAAAGCACTCGAAGGCAGCGCGAGTTGTATTTACGACTTTCAAACATTACGAGCAGCACTTGAAGGCAGCATAACCTTCCAACTCTCCGGGCAGAAGACCTCCAAGCACTCACGCAAACACAAATCAAGCATAAATATTCCCGTTTATTGTTCATCGTGCGACTGGGTCATTTCAGGCAATTTAACACAGAGCAATGAGGAAGAAATCAGTAACTTGAGGGAAAACTATGGAGCGTAACATTCTCTGCCCTTCCAGGTCAAGATAAAAGAGTTTGTTGGACTGAAATAAACTCTGGCATCACACATCGCGCAACTCTTTTTCTACCCCACAATTACCGATTAGCAAAATGTAATACAGTACAATTTTCTGATCTGGGTCTGTTACTACCAAGAGATCCATGCTGCTCAGATGGTGGGAGTTGGAGATAAATGAATCTTTGCAGATGAAGGCGGAAAGGTGTACAGCTAGAATTCAGTGTGTTTTGGAGTAGAGATCAGGACTAAAGACAAGACAGTTTACTGTGTCACAGTAACCTACATTTGGAAACACCCACAGAACATCTTTGTCAGGTATCTCTCTTATTTCCTAGCTCGTATATATGTAGACATTATTTGAGCACAACCAAGTCTCCGATGGACCTCTATAATGGAGCTGGATGTTCATAAATTTGTGACGCAACTGCCAAGCCTCTACTACTCTCTACTCTCTTTTTCCAAAGAGAGTTCTAATGTTATCAGTAAAGCTTTCAAGTGCTGTGTAACAATGCATTATGTAATAACTCGACAAAATGTAATACATTTTCACTTCATTATGTAATAACACCTGCGTTTTGTAATAATCTGCCGCATTTTGTAATACACAGCCTGAACGCAATGTGTAATAAATTTCCCCGCATTTTGTAATAAATTATTACATATTGCGGTGGTTATTACAAAATACGGGAGTTGCACTTTTTTTTTTGATGAAAATGTAATAATATGGTGCATTATGTAATAACCAACCAAAATGGCTGTCTTCATTCATAAAAATCGTTATAACATTATAACAACAATGTTTATTTTACGCATTCTAGCATGAATCATACTGACTCAAAATTCATTTTAAAAAGAAGAATCTTTCATTGGTCAAAACTACATTAATTGTCACTGTATTCCTTAGTTTAATAGAAACTGTTCATAGAGACACAGAAACTGCACATTTATTACATATTGTGTTCAGGCTGTGTATTACAAAATGCGGCAGATTATTACAAAATGCGGGTGTTATTACATAATGAAGTGAAAATGTATTACATTTTGTCAAGTTATTACATAATGCAGTGTTATTACATAATGCGCTGTTACATGCTGTCCTCTTTTTTTTTTATTCATTTTTGCATCACATTTTATTGAGAATCTTGAAATGTGTTTGATTAAAGATTCAACACTAGGGCTCAGTCTAGGCCCTGCTAGGCTGCTGGAGGTGGGCAGTGATGTGATCAGTGCTCAACCTAATAACAGTAACACCTTCAGACTTTCAGGTGATCTGTGCACTGCTTTATGTAGTAGGAATACTGCGCTCCAAAAGCAAGAGGTAAAAACAGAAAACACTACTACTATTCATTAAAAGCATGGTGTAATCCATGGAAAACTTTATAAATATGTTAACTTCTCTAACAGTAGTGGTTTTAATGGACAAAGTATGGCGCCTATTCACTTGGTGTTTCTGGTCAATGTCTTGAGCTTTTAAACAACTGGAAACTAGACATTCAGTTTTATTTTTAACCCAATGTGAGGGTAACACTTTACAATAAGGGTCACTAAGTTAAGGGTTAGTTAATGCTTAATAAGGGTTAGGGTTTGCTTAATTAACAGTTAACTAATGTGTAATTTACTAATGGTGTTCATGTTAACTAAGGTATTAATTTATACATTATTTAATAGTTTATAAAGATGACTATTAAATTATGTATAAATGAATACCTTAGTTAACATGAACACCATTAGTAAATGATTACCAGACACATTAGTAAACTGTTAATTAACTTAACTTAACTTAGTGACCCTTATTGTAAAGTGTTACCAATATGGGTGATAAAACAATTTGTTCATGTGAATTTAACAGACATGCCTTTGTCATTTTCATATTATCCATCTTTATAACTGAAATTACTATTAGTCTAAAATTTGCTAACTAGCTAGCTTGGCAAGGAGAGTGAAGGAATACTGTATGTAGCTATCAGTTGTTGTTTGATTGACTGTAACATTAGCTAAATACAGTATGTTGCAATGGTGTAGCATATTAGCCAGTAGTGCTAGATGGGCTGCAGTAGCTTTGTGTAGCTTCCTGAAGACGCCTCGGCCCTCTATACCCATGAAAACCCACCAAAAAGCTAGAGACAACTCTAGATAACCTGACGGTCATGTTGACATTTTGATTTACAAATTATGAGGTAAGGTTTCTGCATTTGTCTTTAAGTGAGAGCCACCAAGAGGTTTTTTGAGTAATTGAATTGCACAGTGTCAAGTTTCTGTCAGGGAAAGTCAAATATTAAATATCAGGGTATCTTCATTGAAGGTCCAATCCATATTTGCAGTTTGGTGTGCTCTGGTGAAACATTGTCGCCCCACAACTGACTTTTTTTATTCAGTGATTTATTGGAGTGAAGACATTTTCTTTTTTTTCCTCTGAAACTCTTTGTCTAAGCTTTTGCTGTAAGGACTTATGTGACAGATAATCACAGATAGCTTTATATGTGATTTGAGGCTGTAAAAACTTTGCTTATTTTCCATCCACAAGTCAAACTATTCAACACCATATGTGAATAAATAAAAAAAATCAGATAAAATAATTCTCGATTGTCTCTTAACATTGAAAACGTCATTCCACAGTAGCTATGATTCAGCACAGTAAAACATGCACCTACAGGTTGTAAAGCTTTTGAATGTCACTAGCAATAATATCTGAAAACCGACATTTATATACAATCACATATGGCACATAAACACGCACAAATTGCATATGGCATTTTACTGAAGCCAAATAAATAAAACAATGACAGATGTACAATAAACAGGATTTTAAGGTGTGGCAATATCATTAAAAACATGATGGTGTAGAGCAGAGTTTCCCGCAGATTCTTTTTTCATAAGCAAATGTAAAGGCCTCCAAACCTCTCTGTTGAAACCAATACAAAGGAAATTCTCTGAAACAGCATTTAGACCATGAAACTAGTCCAGGTGATTGTTTTTAAGAAGGGTGGCTGGTTTTGGTGGGTTGACTCACCCATTGGGCGATTGTGTTTACACTAATTTTCACCCATTTTCACCAATGAAATCAATAAATGGCTGGCCTTATTTGGACTAACCTTGGCACATTTAAAGGTTTAAATTCCAAAATGTTAGGGGCCAAAAAAAAAAAAAAAAGTTACCAGATATTCACAGCTACAACAATAATATAATAAACAATTGTATCCTCTAAAATGTTATTGTATTGCAAGCAAAGACCTTGATACATTTAATAAATTAAACAATATTTCATTATGAGTTTGACTTCAGTGCCATTAATCATTTTGTCAGAGCAGCGGTCATGTTTTCAGTCGACGGATATCTCATTCTTCATGTCTAGTGATGCTGATCTATGTGAAATGTCCCCAGTCAAATAAACTGATGAAATTACACAAATTAAAAACCACTCAGGCAACACTTTGGAGGTTTACATCTCAATCTTCCTGTATTTACAGTGTCAATAGACAGTAACAAAATAGAACATTTTCTCTCTCACACAGTAGGGGAGAAACTGACGTAGTTACGATATGATGACTCACTGTTTATGACATATTGTACTTGTTACTGTCCAATTATGCTGATATACTGTATAGCAGATAAGAATGGCGTGACGTTTCAAATGAGCCAAGCCCACAAAGTGCGGTACCAGTGATCTGCCCCACTCTATCTCTATGGGCAAAAAAACAACAAAAAAACACTATTTTCTGTGGTTGCTTTTTCTGTGTTTTGATAATTTATGTGAAACTGAGTAACTGAGGTGTTCTCTAATCATTTCTTGCGTGGGACTTTATCGCCAAGCGGTACTTCACCCATCAGTTTCTGGAAGAAGGAGAGAGAGATGAGAGAGGGTTGTTATTACTACCATAAGACAGTGAAAGACTTTCAAATATTACATACAATTATATTTATATACTTTAATTCATTTAATTTATATACATTTACTGTATTATTATTATTTAGTTTTAACATTTTGTATATTATATATAACATTTCTTGAGACCAAAATAGGAAACATAACACATATGAACTATATAACAAAAATAGCATAGGAGCATATGGAGTTACAGTTATGCAGTTGTGCAGAGCAATTTTACTCCAACTCACAGGTGAAGTGTTAGATGAATGTTGACATACTAAATATTGACTAATGATCTATTTTTCATATACAACTTGTTCCAGGTGAGATTGAGAAGTGCAGGTGTTGCATATTTCCATTGATAAGCAGTTATTATTTGGGCAAAGATCCATAACATTTAGCTTGGTGGATCTTTAAAATGATGTTTGTAGAAGACCAATTTGTAGAATTTCAACTGGACTAATTGCTGTCACGATTTTAAAGGCAGTTAAACTTTTGATGCAAAGAAAAAAAACATTATAGGTTGATAGCTTCACCATTTTTGGACTGATCCCTTGGCTTTTCACAAACCAAGTAAAGGCTTACCCAGTTAATGTGCTTGCCAAATTTCTCAATTTCTCAGATGATTTTTAAAGGTTTTCTTTTAAAAGATCCAAAATGGCGGCCCAATATTGGTGGCGGACATTATGGGTCCAAGAGGCAAAAATGTCCAGCATGTCCAGATACATATCTGTGCCAGGTTTCACATCTCTACAACTAACGACACAGTGGGGCTGAGCCTTAGACTTTGAGGGCTTATTGTAGCGCCCCCTGTGGGCTAATCAGTACCATTCTTTGTGCGAGTCACCAAAAATAAAAATATGTTGAACAGATAAGCTCCTAACCCACACCTGGAGAGTTTGAATCAAATCTTGGACTGAAGCTGCCAATAGCTAATATTCATTATCTTTAAATTTGACTATTTTCATGCCAAAAAATTCCAAGTATTCAGAGTTTACCCAAGAATTGTATTCTTGTCAGGGTGGAAAAGCGTCTGAAACAACATTAAGACCATGGGACACCAAACTCTCCATTGAAGGCCATACTAATGAAATAGTTTAGGTGTGTTAGCAGCTCTTTAAGGCAGGGAGACGGGCTTAGACACAGCTTTCACTGCAGGTTTACCTCTAGTAGTCTGCTGTAGTAGGTGAAATCGTCCTCTCCGTCCCCCCGTGCGTCTTCCACTTGGTATCTCCTGCAGGCCAGGACCAACTCATTGGCATTGAAGAGGGGTGCTGGGTCGATGGAGTGGCCATTGATCAGGCTGACCAGGTACTCCCGATAGTGCTTCCTGGTTACCATGGTGACACAGTGGGTAAATGCAGAGTTGAAGATGTGAGGTTACTGTAAGTACTGATAATAAAAATGTACAGAAACTCTATCACTAGCACAGTGGTTCTATTTGAATGCTTTATATCCGATATTCGATATTGGAGGAAATATCGCGATATTCAATAATATCGAATATCGGCCAAATACTGACTGAAGTACTGAAATACTGAAAGAAGGCGTCATACTCGCAGAGGCCGGCATGTCCAGGTTGTGTTTGAGCTCCGCAGGCTGAATCTGACTGCTGCCCTCCCTCATCCTTCTGCTCTATCACTCCGCACAGACCTGGGAATAAGAGTTACGGAGAAAGACAGAGAAAAGAATGAGAGGGAGATGGAGAGAGAGAAAGACAGCAGGGGAAGAAAGAAGAAAGAAAAAGAGAATACCTGTTTGACTGTGTGTATGCATCTTTAGAGTTCCAAAGGGGGCAGTTTTATCTTTTTTTGACCAAATTTTTATTAATTTTCAACGAAAAACTGCAGACATACAATCAGTTAAAAAGGTAAACATAACATAGTGGAAATATGATGTGCAAAAGAGGTTGACATTTTATACTAAGAAAAAATAAATAAATAAATATAAATAAAATAAAAATAACAAATTAAAAATAGTAATAGACAGAAATTAAAATAAATATATTATACAATTCTAATAATAATAATATTGGCAAAATAAAAATGTATAAATAAAGATTTACATATGATGTGCAAAAGAGGTTGACATTTTATACTAAGAGAAAATAAATAAATAAATATAAATTAAATTAAAATAACAAATTAAAAATAGTAATATACAGAAATTAAAATAAATATATTATACAATTCTAGTAATAATAATATTGGCAAAATAAAAATGTATAAATAAAGATTTACATGTGCAAATACATACATACATAAACTACATACTGGCAGTTTTATCTTTTAAACCTCTTCTTAAAAGCACTTCTATGATCATGTAATTTTACAATTGCCTCTTTCACTTTATTGTTTTGTCTTGTATTGTTTTCATTTCTAGCACCTGTGTTTTGTATTTCTTCTATTTTACTTTTAGGTTTACGTATTTATCTACCTCGATTTTATGTATTCACTTGTACTTCCTTTTCTTATACTGTAAAGCATTTTGTAACATTTGTTTTGAAAAGTGCTATACAAAAGGTCCTCACATGTAAAGGAATAGTAATACAAGCGTGTGTGTGTGTGTGTGTGTGTGTGTGTTAGAGTCCGGCCCTACCTGTCTGTGTTCCAGGTGGAGGGTCAGTGTTGAAGGCCACTCCGTTCTGCACAAGCACAGAAAAGAGCATAACGCTGCACACTCTGTTAACCAAGAACTCAATGCACACTGCAAAACATATCCATCTTAAAAGGGGATTTCATCAGAACTGGGTCATATGTTGGTGAATAATAATTAGTATTTGCGTGGTACACCACATGGATGGAGCATCAGGAGAGTCCGACAGGTTGTCAATCAAAGAAAAGCAGAACAGAATCGACTCAACACTTGTAATTGTTCACCATTCCTCCAAATTTCCTTGCTTTTCCCCCCAAAAAAATGCTGTCTGCAGGCCAAGAGAATGAACAGTCTTATTTTACCGGAGCTCTGTTTATGGGCCTGCAGGTGGCAGTAGTGAGCACCGCAGCCCTGGAAGCGAAGGAGAAAGGTAACACAGCAGTAGCAGAGGTGGCAGAAGTACACAAATTCCTTACTCAAGTAAAAGTGCAAATACTCGTCTATGCTCGTCTATACTCTGGTAGAAGTTGATGTACCGTTTCAAATCCTTTACTCAAGTCAAAGTATAAAAGTACATGGATTTAAATTGACTTAAAGTATAAAAGTAAAAGTCATTTCAAATGTTCTAAACTGGTTCTGTGTTGAGCGTTCCTCTGAATCCCAGATGAGAAAGAGTCTGCAGCTCAATTCACTAACGTTAACTCTCTCTCTCTTGTTGCTTCTCTCTTCTTCGTGTTGCTTCTCTCTCTGTCCCTTTCCTTCCTTTTTGCTGTCGCATTGCTGAACAAGCAGCCGATCACATCTGGCTCTTGATCAGCTGCTTCCGGGATGGAAGCCGTCTGATGCGGAAGATTAAAAAAAAATGTAGAAAATCAGTTGATGATTTCCCGAGAGTAACGACGTCTGTTTTGAAAATGTATTGAGTAAAAGTGAAAGTCTTCAGTGAAAGAAAAACTTGAGTAAAGTACAGATACTTGAAAATCCTACTTAAGTACAGTAATGAAGTATTTTTACTTTGTTACATCCTACCTCTGAGCAGTAGTACATGCGCATTACAACAGATGTTTTTTTGAAAACTAGGCAAATATCATTAAGAGGAGAGTGTTGGAGTAGACTGATTTGATCATCCTGTATTCCCATTCCCTGGAACACCCTGTCCTCTGTGAGACCTCTCTAGCACAGACGGTCAAGAATCTGTGACATCAGACTGTCACGGTGGTCCAAACTGCAGCCACAACCTGATCCTGCAGGTTAACACTCAACAACATCCATCGAATTGTTCGAGCTTTCGTAATCTCCCGTCTGGACTACTTCAATCCCCTCCTAGCTGGCCTCTTGAAACAATCCAGTCCCCACAGCTCATCCAGCATACAGAACAGCCCGCCTCATCTCCAACCTCCTCCAATTCTCCCATGTCGTCTCTCTCCTAGACTCCCTCTACTGGTCCAGCTCTACACCGACATACCTCCAGGCCACGGTCCATGGACTTAGAATTAAACCAATGAAAGTGATTTGATCCTGAATGAGAAATCATCCGACTCCCCCGTGGGCATTTCATACGCCATTACTTAGTTGTTTTTTTTTACCATTTTCACTGATATTAAGAAAGGGACTAATTTGTGTAAATGGCAAATATGAAACTACAATCTGACTCAGAAATAAAGCGAGCTGAACCGAGGAACATTTCAAGTTCATTCATGCCACAGTAGAATGGGGAGAGTGAGCGCTCATGACGTGTCCCGGTTCTCACTGCACAACGCCATATGAGTCAGATGATCTTCTACAGCGTGTGTATTGATCGTCCTCACAATAAATGTCTTGATCTCTTAATTTATTCTGTAATGGGGTGAATGATCTGAAGCTATTTGCTTTGATGCGCACTTTTCCCTCTCGCGTATATTACCGCTATATTGAGTTTTCAGTGTCTCCTCGCTTTCGACGATTATTCCCCAGTAATCTATGTCTGATTTTGTCTGATTACTGTTTAGTTTCCATCTTCTCAGGCACTGTCAATCAAAATAAGGCATCAAATAAGGCATCAAAAGTTGCCAATGCTGACAAACTATTTTTTTGTTCATGGACCAATAGATCTAATGACAATTATTCTTTGAGTTGTTGGGACTATTTACTTTCATAGCCTAATCATATTGTGATGTAGGCTACAATCATGAATAGGAAATAATGTAATACTACGGAAATTGTCTAATATTACATTATATCTGTGTGTATGTGTGTGTTACCGACCTTTTGCTATCCCAACTCTAGCAGTCAGGCGATACTGTGTTACAGTTTATTTGTCGAGCTGAACTAAATCATTGGCCCAGTTCCTGTGCTTGCTAAAGGATTACAAGGTCTTTTCTTCTTTTGAGAAGCTGGTAATTGCTGTAGAAACATGTATGCTGCGCATGACTTTTTTATTAGTTATTGTGCAGTTGTCTGTAAACAGTGTATTCATGTAATTAATACCTCTCCAGATTGTAACATTCCATCTATTCTATGAATTTGACATTTCTATAAACCTTTCTAACATTGACTTTAATAAGGAATATATTACATTTAGGGGTGGTTTTCAATGTATAATCAATTTAACTCACAAAATTATGCACACTGCAGTGTTTCACTTTTCACTTTAAATTTATTTTGATCAGATAAGCTATTTTACTAAGCTGCTTGCTACCACTGTATTTATATTATGACTAGTTGCTGTCACAACCTAATAATTATGGATCATACAATAACCACTCTCTAGTGGCAATTTTATATAATGCATTACGCAATGATGATTCTAAAGAGAAAGCTAACAAAGTGGTGATATCCTCTATAGCATGTAAAAGAATGAATGTACACTATGTGTAGCACAGATGCTTCCAGGCAGGCGTTGTCTGTAGGATGATGGTGGTAACTCAACACGTGTGTGTATATGTGTGTCTGTTTACCTGCAGTAAAGCCTGCAGTCTGCCAGGCTCCCAGTCTCTCAGATAGAAGAGGCAGTCTCTGGGATGATGGGCATGTAATCCCGATACACTGCACTGGTCCACTGCACAGGTCTGGAAGGGAGGAGAGGAGAAGAGGATGCACTTTTCAGTATTTTTTTTCTGTCCAACATCTTCATTGACATCAAAAGAAAACTTAGGATGCATTCACAGCAAGCATGTTTGGAGTGGTTATTTGAACTCTGGAGTGTTTACTCCTTTAGTTCAGCCACGGGAACTTGAGTAGCACCAAATAACACCTGAGAGTGCGGGACTCGGTCCTCTTACAACTTAACTGGTGCGAAAGCCAGAGAAGGTCAATCACAGCAAAGAGCACAGACAAGTCCCTCATGCTTAGCTAAGGCATCAGATTTGTGTTTTCTAGCTGTAAACCAAAGATGTAAAAGTAAAAAAATACAGTTAATTTCTATACATAGATACTAGTCAAGCTGCAGCCATCGATTGTTCCAGTGGTAGCGAGTTGTAACAAACTGCCAATCCATTCTAAAACACCATCAGCTATAAGCCTATCCCTTATGGGAAAAAATGTTACCTGATGTTCGCTCTGTATTTAAAATTATAACTGATTATACCATCAAATATGTTACTTTTTGTATACATTTATTTTTTTTATTTATTTATTTTTGCAAGATAAAACAGCAGCAAAAACACGACAACAAAAGAGAAGAAGCAAATTGTGCAGGTGAGATTTAGAAAACCCCTAGAGGCTTATAGAAGGAATCTCACTTCAATACGCATTACAAGCAAATACAAAAGTCATGTAATCCAAAAAAGAATATGCAAACAAGCAACCATAAAATAAAAAAGCAAACATAAAGTAGGCAATAAATAATAAAACAATAAAAATAATGTAATGAGGGTGTGGGTGCTTTGGCGTATGTGTGAGTGTGTGTGTATATATGAGTGTGTGCGCGTGCGTACTGAAGCACACTTGTGTTCGGACAACTCCTTACAAAAGAGAGAGAGAGCGAAAGATAGTCAAAGATAGATACAAATATCTCAAATGAGCTTGTCGTGGTTTCCCCAGGTGACAAAAGAATCTTTTCTCGAGGCAGAAGAATGGTCTAATATGAAGATCTTTATTGGCAACAAAGACCTGAGTTTTTCTGCAGAAGAACTGGCCTCATGCCAGACCACAATAGCTTTTATACACATTTTTCAGCATGACACCCCTTTAAGTTAACCACTCCTTCCCATGGGGTTTTTCCATAAGATCTCTCTGTTCAGTGTCACTTCTGGGTGGGGGCTGAGCATCATGTGAGGATCGTACCATATTGATGGACAGTCTCCTGACGTTTCTATCAAGGTCTCCTCGTGCATTCCTAGACGTCTGATATCCCTCAATGCGGCAGGCTAGTGGCCTTGTGGGTTATTTTGGGCCTACTTGGAGCTGTTCATTCTGCTAGTATATGGCTTTTGAGATCTTCTGTTTTACAGGCCTTTGACTTGATCTTATGCGTATTAGGATATATGTTTACTATATGTATATATAAGCTATAAGCATGATTTTCTACTACAAGCTAATTTCAATACCGATCCATAGTAAATTATACATTGATGCCAGCAATCATATTGTAAGAGTGAGTCACATTTTCAACATAGTGGCTATCTCAGTTACTGTACTGACTGTACAACCACAAAGAACTACACGTGTATAAACCAAATTGTGATTGTCATTATTTTTCTACTGTAGGTAGATGACCATGGCCCTCATGTTCAAAGTTTAACAAGTGGTGAATGGATGGATTGTTGGATCCCAGGACAGTTGTTTTGATGTATGTTCATTTTGTATGGGTCAAGGTATGACCTATGTTTGTTAACATTTGAATTTGGTGGGCTGACTTTGTTGTGATTTTGGAGATGTGGGTTGATGGGTCCTGTGGGGAGGGGGGAGTGGGGACTTGAGTGTATGTTTATGAGTATGTAGGTGTATGTGGCTTTTGTGTTTTTGTTTTCTTGTGTTTATGTGTGTAAAAAAAAAGAAGCAAAATGGCTAATAAAAATTGGATCACAAAAAAAAAAGTGGTGAATGGATGGCGCCATTAATATTTTTGACCAAGATAAATATACCACAAAAATGTGATACAGTCCAATTAGGGCTGGGCGATATGTATTTTTAGGCTGAATGACAATACACGATATATATCTCGGTATTTTCTACGAAGTGGGCTAAATGTTCAGTTGTAAGTCGGGCTGGGCGATATGGACAAAATCAGATATCACAATATTTTTGACCAAATACCTCGATATCAATAATGTGACAATATTGTAGGGATGACTATTGGTGCTTTCACAAAATATTTACACAATGAGATTTTTGATAAATAATCATCAGTAATGTGGATATAATGACTAAGTGGGTAAAGGCAAATAATAGAACAGCTAGAACAGTCTGGTAAGTTCAGAAAATGACATCACTTTACTGTAATGCAGCCTTTAAAACCAGGAAAAGACACTTATGCCATATCACCATATTACGATATCCAAAATCTAAGACGATATCTAGTCTCATATCACGATATCGATATAATATTGATATATTGCCCAGCCCTAAGTCCAATGCTTACGTGCGAGTTCCAGCACACCAAAAGGATGCGGCAGACTTACGGTGTGGAAAGGGTTGTTGCAGCCGCTGCAGAACTGGTAGCGACACTGAGAGCAGCAGAAATGCATGCAGCCTCCTTTAGACAGCGCATACTGAAAACGACAGTTAGGACAAGCTGGAGGGGAGGGAGGGAGGGAGGGAGGGAGGGAGGGAGGGATGGATGAATGAAAGAGTCGTCACGAGAAGGCGAGACGGGCAGAGATGAGGAAAGAACAGTAAGAACAGTGAGGGTGAGGGAGGAGGGGGGGGGATAAGAGAGGAAAAGAAGAAAAAAGAAAGAGAGAGGGGTCAGTACATTACTGAAAAATGATTTCAATCTAAGGTGGAAAGAAGCAGAAAATCCCCCCCCCCTCCCCCCCTCGAAGTTGAACCATAAAGAAAATGACCTGAAACAGTTGCTGCTACAAAAAATGACAGTGGAAATGCTGTGTGTGTGTGTGTGTGTGTGTGTGTGTGTGTGTATGTGTGTACTCACTGATGCCATTGTCTCTGAGGTATCCAGCCAGGCCCTGCCTCTGGTACTCTGGATCATTCTCCCTCTTCCATGACTGGTACTGTTCACATGACAGACCTGCATGCTGAGACTCCCACTGCAGAGAGACAGCAGAATTAAATAGATATACGCCCATGTATCTATCTATATCCATATTCATAACACTTAGCGTTAACGCCATTGCGCAGGTGAGGTGATTCGTGGCGTTATTGTCTGCGGTGAAAGCTAATGAAAATCAACATGTAAATGAAGTGCTGCCTATTTAAACACCCCCATATCATCTGTGCCCATGTGAAAACACACACACACACACACACGCATACCTAGTACTTACAGGTTTTTTGCACTGAGCGCAGAAACTGTTGTGACACTGAAAGCAAGTGACCTTGAGCTGGTCTCCATCATAGATGAATCCATATGAACACTGAGGAGGAGAGGAGAGGAGAGGAGAGGAGAGGAGAGGAGAGGAAGTTGTAATTGTGATTTTAACTGACATACATACATTGTTGTTTGGCCATCAGAACATCTTGTTGTCAGTGTTGGCTAGTTGTCAAATGTCCACCTTTTATTGTTTTTTGCACAGTAAAATAAAAAAATAAAAAAATAACAGTCTGTGATAATGGCCAATATGCTTTCTGACCAGGTAAGCTGATTGGAAGTTGAATCTAGTTAGGAGTTAGAATAGTTAGAATAGTGGAACTGGAATAAAGTTGTGTACTACTGGAAAAGTACAAACTCTTCCCGTTTTGTGCTGTAAAGCATCTGTTGTGCCGTAAAGCAATTCAGCAAATTTCCCACCAAATCCCACCTAGTGGCACACAATGTAAAATGCAGTGTAGAGGCTACCAATCTTCTCTGCGATGGTCTTGTTTGTTAACGGTATTATATCATAGTAAATCATAGTAAAACAATATCATAGTAAAACATTAAAATGGATCAATAAAACAACAATCATGCAATTATAAGCTTATGCTAAGTCACAGTTGAGTAATCCACCTGATTTTAAATGGGGAAATCTCAGACATAATTAACAGGTTAATTATTCTTATATTGATTCAGATTTTTTCCTTATTTCTTTCTTGGATCATCTCTACAGGCTGCAGGATGTCAGAACTTGGTTAAATACTTACTTACTTTAAATATAAAGTAATATAAAACACCAGCTCCATCAAATTGATTGTCTATTAGTGACATAATCTATTTTGTTTGACAAACATGCAAAATCATGTTGATCTAGTCATTGTTATTTGAAGCTTCTGCAGTCTAGTTTATTCTCAAGGCGTAGTTATGTAAAATATCATAGTTGATTAATGTTTTTTGCCATAGTTTTTGTTGACAAAACCAACAGTGACTGCTCGTCTACTCACATGACTGCACCAGAGGAATTTGGGGTCCTTGATGAGAGCTTGTTCTGTCAGCTTCTTATGGAAGAGCTCATAGACCTCCGGCTCCAGGCACTCTCGCAGCTGAAACACAAATATGATATATTGAATATTTATGCGGCAAGACCGCTTTTCACCACTGATACTAAACCAGAAAACGACATTTTAAAGCTGCACTATGAAATTTCCGTATACTGGGGACCACAAAAAAGCAGCGAGATGGAAATGTTTGAATTTTGAGGACTTCAATACCCAGAAATCCAACTTGTACTTTTGTTTTCCTTTCAAATATGCTTATAAATTGTGCATTTTCCTTTCCTCACGCCCTATGTGTGAAGAAGATTTCTTGCCATTGACACCAGACACCAGAATTTAATTTGGGCAACTAGGGTGAATCTATGGCATCTCAATTAGTGGGGATGGGACACCCTTCTTTATTGCAGCTCTACTTCATGATTTAGGCTGATAGTAGGGCTGAACAATTAATCAAAATTTTATCGACATCGCAATATGGCCTACTGCAATTTTCAAATCGCAGGAGGCGAAGGTGAAATGTGTGTCAAAATAGCATTTTAAATGAAATATTGTGGTGCTGCAGAGATGTCCTGGCCTACACATCATATTCTACAGACTTAAGAAAACATCTTTGTTTGGTACAGATCCCCGCAAAAAACACACCATAATCATGTTTTTCAATGAAAATGAGAATAAGGATTTAAAAATTATCATTCCCTCTAATATTGCAAATCATATCGCAATTGCAATATCAGTCAAAATAATTGCAATTAGACATTTTTTCAAAATAGTTCAGCCCGAGCTGATAGGAAGGCTGTATTTCTATATAAAAAGTGTAGATAGGAAAAAAAAAAAATAGGGTTTAAAAGATACATTTTTAAATTAGAATATATCAAAAACTAACTCTAGGTCAAGCTAATGTCACTACATAATCATTCTAAGGGTAACCTTGGATCATGAGACAAACAGAATGAGCACCGGAGGGAAAAAATTATGTATTAAATGCATTTTCACATATAAAATGTACTTGCATACAGTACAATAGTCACAATTTCTAAATTCAAAATTCTTTTCATCTCCTACAAGGCTTTACATGTTTTTACTGATAAATGTTTAAATTGCTAACATTTTTAAATTGATAAATCCCAAATGAATGTGGATAAATTTTTTTTTTGAGATATTGAATATCTGCACAAAATATCACCTATTGGCAGGTTCAATCCAAAAACATTGGATTCCTTCAAAACCCATTTCAGTCAAACATTAGTCTATATGTAATCCCTATGAATACAGTGGGACTGTACAGAGTCTGGACTTGTTATAGTAGCTCTCTCCTTTATCCCTTCCTCCTCTCCTCCTCCACCTCCGTACCTGAATGTCCAGGGTGGAGAAGTAGCTGTTGAGGTGTTCGGGGTCGTTGATGTCGGGCTCCCAGCAGACTGGACACACCATGTCTCGGATGTGTTTGTCCCTCACAGCGATGGTGAAGTGCTGCTGGAAACAACCGCAGCATACCGAACACTGGCAAGACGTCAGAGACTGCATCTGAGAGAAGAGGGAGTAAGAGAAAGTGGTTAGGGAAGAAAGGAATGGAGGCAAAATGGTTAAAAAAAGTGCTTCAAAGGCAAAAAGTTACATGTAGACAGATATAAACAGACGGTACCTTATTATGAGGGAAGACAGAGAGGCAAATGGGACATTCTTTGGCCAGGACTCTCTTGATAAACTCCCTGTCGTGGGACTCGCGCACGGCCTGCACTACGTCCTCCAGGGAGTAGGGGGCGCTACGCTCCAGCAGCAGGGACAGCGCCAGCTCACAGCGACCCCAGCTAGGAAGGTCATACACCGCCAGCAACCTCCGACATATACGCTGGAATGAAAGATTGCATTACAAAGATGTAACACGTTGCTGTTGTTTGCATGGATGGCTGATACAGGGTACCCATGGGTCCTTAAAATGTATGAAAAAGTCTTCAAAGAAATGATTGAAATTTAAGGTCATGAAGAGTATTAAAATGTATTAAATCCCTTTATTAGTGGTCTTATTTTTTCACCCTGTAATGTCAGTGTTTCCCCTATACTATATACAGTATCTCTAAGTAGGCTAGGCTATAGAGAGCCTAAGTCCCTCCCCTTCCACTTTCCACCATGGGACCTTATTTCGAAAAAAATATGCGAGAGACAAATAATTGTTTGATCCCGTTTGAATTGTGCCATGAATTACACATATGATGTTTTGTCAATTTAAGAAAGTGGCAGTTTGTGGTAAAACAGTAAAGTAATGTTTAGTTGTGTGTGAAAGCGCTCAGTGAACTACATCTCTCGTCTCGCACAATATACATCACCGACACCGACATGGAAGGAAACACAGGAAACACACAGGCATGGCGTTAACGTTAGCCCCCACTGTACTAAAACTATCCTAAACCAGTTTGAATCCGTTCTTACTGTCTACCTTCCAGGTTGTGTATAATACTACTGCTATCTGAGAGGGACTGAGCTTCAGCGGCTCTGGGTAGCTTGTGGAGAGAGAAAGTTATGATGTCACTTACGCCACTTTTGGGTGTGTAGTCTTTCTAATTACGTATATTCAGTCTTATACTTCAACAGTTTTACGACAAACTGCCACTTTCTTGACTTGCAAAATTATATTTTAAATTGACAAAACATCATATGTGTAATTCATGGCACAATTCAAACGGGATCAAACAATTATTTGTCTCTCTCCGTTGACTACCGTACATATTTTTTCTGAAATAAGGTCCCATGGTGGTCCACCAGAAGGGGAGGGACTTAGGCTCTCTATCTCCTCAGTCAGTAACGTTATAGTTAAATCTCCCTTTGTGATTGACAAAGAGATCCATGGCGGTTGATGGCAATACATACAGAATAAGGAAACAGACTTAAATTGCCAGTTAGAAGAAATTATTAGCTCTCTGCTCCCACAAATCTAGCGTCACGTTACTTCAAGTCTTCAGTTGCTTTTGTTAGCTTCATTACAGTCAAGAACTAGCTATGGCTAAGAAACGTGATTAGCTAATGTGATGGAAATTCTGGTAATAAAGGCAAATTTGAACAACTCTCTTGGTTATTCTTTATTAAGCTTTCTGCGCAGAAAGGACCAGTTACAGAGCACACAAGAACTCTTGTAGACTGATACAGACAAAGGATGAAGTTCCCTTTAAATAGCATCTTCTGTTGTCTGTTCTGTCTGAACAATAGCAGAAGTCTGAGTATGATAGCAGATGTCTTGAATATGATAACAGAAGTCTGAGTATGATAGCAGAAGTTTCCCTTTTGGCTAGGGTCATGTCCCGGTCACAGAGATAGGTTTGATAAGCTAAAATCAACTTAGGAAAGTACCTATCAAAATTATAAGCACATGATATAATTTTCCATTACACTAACGGTTAGCAAGTTCTGTGACAGCCAGCAAAACTTAACATTTGGTAAATGGAAGACTCTACTAGGTCAAGTTTCGTCACATTAGACCTTCTTGGCTAAGTCAGATAAAACAGGACATTTCCCCACTTCTTTCAGGTGAGTTTATTGAGGTAAGGAAGAGAAAGGTGGGAGATGAGGAGGAGGAGAGGTAAAGTTGGACTTAGAATTATTTGGCTCGGGTCAAGTAAAGTTAGATCTACCTGCTAAAGGCAATTTATTTTATGCTTCCTCAGTCTGGGGAGCTATGTCAGAGGAGAGTAGTTAAAAATAAATAGTGAAAGTGGTCAGGTCATGGATAGACAGAAAACTAAATATACTGTATACGTCTCATTGCAGAGTGAGCATCAATATGGTGAAAAAGACATGCCCTATAGGAGTGTATTGGAGAGCTGCACCTATATAGCTCAGAACCGATCGATGATGAGAAAATAGGGTCAAGGTCAAAAATGGCTATGCTTTAAAATCAATAGGTGCATTTGCAGAGCTAGCAAAGAATGACTAGGACCAGAGTAAAAGTGAACATTTTCTAGTTTGCATAAAGTTTGTGGGCTGCTAAGTGTTGAATAAGTTGGCTAAGTGTGGAGATGTGGCAGCCAGAAAGTACCGCACTTCAGTAATCAATTTTGAAGGAGACAAGTGCATGCATCTGTTTTTCTAATCTCTTGGTAAAGAACAGGAAATGCCTAATCCTGGAGGTAACACAGAGCCCTCATCCACAGCAAGTAGCAGGTTGTTTGATTAAATTCCCAGTGCTGTGCTAACGTCGGATTGGTGGTCGTAGATTTTACACTAAGTGAGTGGGTTGCTGGGTGACAACTTTTTAGAATCGGAATCAGAATCCTTATATTTTCCAAGTATATTTGCACATACAAGGAATTTAGCTTGGTGGTTGCTTGTGTACTTTGTTAAAAGACCATTTAGGAGCTTTATTGCATGTGGGAAGTAGCTGTTCTTGTGGTGTTCTTTATAAGGAATGGAAGATTGGAAATTGGCTTGTAAATTTTCCAGATCTTCAGGATTGAGGCTGGAATTCTTTAATAGTGGCTTGATAACCGAGACTTTGAATGAATCAGGAGAAATACCAGAGGAGAGAAACTATTTTTACAGCATTGAGTAGTGGGGCAGACTGGGATAAAATATAGCCCTGGACGTCTGACACAGTCTGGTTCACCAAAACCAACCTACAGTTAAGGGTCATTTATGCTTCTGTGTTGAACCTACGGTGAATGTAAACACTACTACTTCTTCTGTTATACTTCCATGTTAACAAAGCACACCACTGCCATCTAGTGTTTCCGTGGTCTACGCGCAATTAGGCCTTTACCTTGTGCCTCGCCCTTCACAATACGGACACATGTACAACAAAGTATTACTAGAGCTTTGGCCTACTTTTTTAGTATCTTTCAAATTAATTTGGCATTTTGCATCTGGGATGATAATTTTTTCTTTCAAATTCAACATTTGTCTGAATTATTCTGTTTCCCATCATCAAAAGAGCCTGGGGTAAACCAGAGCTGGTATAATGCCTTGAAGCGCTTTCCATAAGCTGCTACTTCTCAATTCGGAAGTCATAAATATGACTTGCTGGGCATTCAGGTCATTTTGGTCGGAAATAGTGATAAAAATGTACCTTGTAACAAAAGGAGTCATTAGGTAACTAAAAAGTGAAGTTACTTTCTAACACACTATCTCACATGAATCACAGAAAACTGCTTCTGACAGCACTTTATGGCAACATGATGCTTCTGCACACTGATTTTAGCAGAACTGACACTTGTTCTCGTGCTACTAAATAAATTAATCAAGTTGTGGCATTTGGTGGCATCTTCTTCAAAGAACTTTATTTTTTCTCTTAATTCTTTAGCTCCACCTTTGCGTTTTTGGTCCACTGTTTCTCCATGTTCATTTGCGAGGTAGACTCTGTTGATTAATATACAGGTATAAGGTATAAATTTCACCACCAGTAATATGAAAGGCAGCAAATTTATGTCTGTAAATTCATGGTCATAGTTAGAGTTCTGGTCAGCCAGCCAACGATTTAAAGAAAAGAGTCTGCTGAAGATTTCGTGGCTTCCTCTGACTGGGAGAAGCCCTGAGAGGATGATTCTGCTGGAGGTTGCACGCCATAACCACGCTATTATTGCTGATCTCAGAACATCATTAGTTCCAATATGAGTAACCACGTCTTGGACCCGAGAGATAAACGCTCTTCATAAGTTCCTACTTCTCAATTCATAAGTCATTAATACGACTTGCTGGGTATTCAGAGAGATCGGACGCAAGACTACTTTTCATTTCTGGTCTCACCTGTTTGTCAGGGTGATGGATGTCTATGGGAGGCTCGGGCTTGTCACTCCACATGCGCTGGTGGAAGGGCTCCAGGAGGGGGCGCTGCAGCAAGGCCAGGGCCCCCCTCACCTCGCCCCCGCTCTGCCTCAAAACCTCATGACACCGAGGCTCATCGCCGAACCCCAGCGAACACAGCTCCTTTACCTGAGAGGGTAGGAGGCAGAAATGAAAGCTGTTAGCTATGTAATGCTGCCAAAAGACTTAGGGGTGAATTCACAAAGAATGAATCGCAACCGCTGATAAGCTTGAATTTTTTGCACTTCAGTTGCCTTCAATACAATTGTCTTAACGTCTGATTCACAAAATAAATTGCGAAAATCAAGTTATCACGCAGACACGCCCATACATTTTGATCGCAATTAGTCTTGAGACAAACATAAATAATGTCTTTGGACCAAGCCACAAAAAAAAACAAAAACAACAACAATAATTTTGGTCTCGGTTAACTGAAACAATGATATTCTCGTTTGAAATATCCTCTCTCTAGCATGCCTGGGATGTTGGCGATGCCTTCGCCTGGCTACGATCCCAGTTGCCATAGTGATTCAGTCTCGTCTCGGAATCGACTGCATTTTTACTCGGTCTCGGACAAAGAGGACTCGGAATTTTATTTCAAGACCAGTCGAGACCACAATTGCAGTAACATCATACCTGCCGGTGCATTGTCTGATTTATTTATTTTTACTGTGATTGGATGTAAAAGCTAGGTGCTCAGGCTGTTTTAACACTTCTGCCCACTGTCTTGAGCCTTTCCAAAGGTCAGTGAAATTGAATTGCAATGTTTCAGAACAAAGGATTGCCTTCTCACTGAGTACATACTGTACATCCATTTGTATTTTACTTAAATTTCTAAATAATGCTTTCTCTCTTTTTGAATTTTAGCAGAGAAATGGTGTAAATGTTGAGCCATCACTCTGATTACATGGTCTTGAAAATGGACTCGCATTGGTCTGATCTCGGTCTTGACTCGGTCTTGCCACCCTTTGATCTGACTTAATATGCTCTGGTCTTGGTCTTGACTCGGTCTCGGTTTAGGTGGTCTTGACTACAACACTAGTGTGCACATCAGATCTCTCCGCCAGCTTTCAGAAGATCTCATTTGTACAGAAAAGGGTAGTTTTTACACTGAAATGCATATGGATAACTTAGTTTAAATATGCGTGAACAGAAATTATAACATTTTTTTCAGTTTTTTTTGCGATGGTTGCAAAAACGTCGCAGTCCTTTTGTGAATTCATCCCTGAGTTTCTGTTACATAAGGTAAGCTGGATAAAACAATGAGGACTGGTAGGCTACAAGTCTTAAAAAAAACCCCCAAAAAAACAAAAACAAAGGTAAACTAGCAAGATTTATAAAATTTTTAAAAAGTCCATCAATGGACAAAGGTGCAATGATTTAGTTGTTGACAAGTGCTTAGATTAAACTATGTACTGCAATACGTTTATGATTTATGAAAAGTGTCATGCATTTATTTCCAAAGATGTGAGGGGTTATCTGTGAGGATTAGCCACAACAAATGCACTGGAAATGGTCAATATTGGAAAGCCTTGCAATTTTAGGCAAAAATGACACATGCACACCCCAAATAAACTGGCCAGTGACTGGAATATCTCACCCCACAGCTTGCATAGTGGGGTGAGATATATATGAATATAACATTTGTCTATAAATTCATGTATCATACCTTGGTGTGTCTGTCTCGGAGAGCTTGTCTTGCAGCTCTCTCAGTGTCGCCCCCTGCTGTCAGCCAGGCCTGCTTGGCCTCAGCTCTGGAGAGTTGTACCATGCCGCCTTTTTCTCTGGCGTCGACCTCTTTCCTAGCATCCTCAGCGGGACACTCACATAGCCCGTTCTGCGACAGAGGTCACTGAGTCACTAAGAGGAGTGAGTCACTAAGAGGACCAACATTATTGACAGTTAAAGAGACACCAAGGGCTCTATTTATTGTGAGTCAATGGAGCAAAGTGTACTCAAAGACACATGGTGTGAGCTCATTGGGCCTGGACTGTTGGTAAATTTGTGGTCAGAGGCGTGCGGTGTACCATCAGTGCAGTTGGAAACAGGGGGTGGATTAGGAGGAATACATTACATACATAACAGTTGGTGTGGTCCGGGGTGTCGTCAATCATGACCAATCAAATCACCTCTTTTCCTTCCCTTTAAAACCTGTGTGCTCTGCGCAAGGACACAAATTCATGATGGAGAGAGCAGTCGGGAGCGGCTCTGCCACAAAAGCTTCTCCCAAGAGGAAACTGATGTTCTTGTGTGTAAGCTGCAGAATGCTCAAGTGAATATACGGCACTTTGAACAAGCTGCTGAGGGCAGATGATGTTAAATTAGCTTGGGAGGAGATAACACATTTGGTTAACGTGTTGCTCTGGTCCAAGGAGGACTGTTGACAAATGTCAGAAACAGCTCAGTGAAATGGACAAAGAGCCAAACAGAAGTTGGCGGTGAACCACAGACACAGTTTGGCTACAGGAGGGGGCCCAGGCCCATCCACCAGCCAGTTCCTGACATCTACAGAGGATGCAGCTGCCTCCACAGTTCTCACTCCGTGCATCATGGCACACACTGACAGTTCTATGTTGGCTAACAGTCATTCACACCACAGTCATATGTGTATGTGGTTAGACTGAAATATGTTGTATCTTATTTTTTCCTGTTTGAGGGAACTGTATCGATATATCACAAGTCAACATAACATCCACAAAAAGGGTTGGTCAGCTTTTGAATAGGATCTGTTCACGAATGGCATCCAGTGTAAAGATACATGTTCAGTTCTGGTATTGCAAAGTTTGATTTGTAGATCAAAAACTGGATATTTTAGCCTACCACAACTCAAAATGTAGGTCTGCATTACAAAAATTACAAATGTAAATGTACATTTTCCAGCCTCAACATACATATTTAGACTCAGATTAAAGGGGCAACAAAAGCGATAGCGCTTTCTAGGCGCTCGAGTGGAGGAGTGGGGTGGTGGTTAAACTGGGCCGGAACAATCCGGAACGGCTCGTGATTCCGGCACCCTCAGTCGCAAAAAAATAAAAAATAAATCAATCCGGAACGGCTCGTGATTCCGGCACCCTCAGTCGCAAAAAAATAAAAAATAAATCATATACCCATATACAGCGATGTAATGTGATTTGACCATCCATCTTCCTCTATGGTCTCTCTGTCGTCTATATCTATATTCTACCATGGTGGTCCGTCAAAAACATTTTCAACATAATTGTACTCTCCTCCCTCTTTCCTCCCTCTTTCCTCCCTCTTTCCTCCCCTCCGCATCACCTCACGTCTCTGCAGCACCGTCGCCAGTGTGGTGAAAGGTGGGTGACGCTTCTAGGGGCCCACAGCCGGCGAGGGCCCACAAAAATTCCAGTGTATGAATTAATTCAGCTCTGTGGACGACCCCTTGGCTTCGCTCTGGCTGCTCTGGCTTCAACAAAATGTCAACATGGCGGCGATCATAAACCCAATCTCCATGCTTCAAAACTTCAGAAACCTATGGGTGACGTCACACTCACTACATCCATCTTTTTTTTACAGTCTATGGTTTGGACCAAAGAAAACCAACTGTAGGTCTGATTGCACCCTTAGTCAACATGCTATGGTGACGTAGGGTCAGTACAACAGTTGAACAGAGGAGGCGAAGTCAAAGGGAAGACATCAGTTCAGGTAATGCTTAAAGGGATACGGTAACATTTTGAATTTTATGGGCAAGGGGCTAAAGGACAAATGAAGGAAAGATTTCCCCAAATGTGACAAGTGGTGAAGCAAAAACAGCTAAAATTGAAAATCTGTAGGAATGCCTTTTTTTTTTAAATTATACTTTGTATGACCTGCAGAGGGCAGCAGTGAAGTACCATGCACAATATCAGAATGGAATGGTTGGTAGGTGGTTACAAAAAGAAAATACTGATTCAATAAATAGAACTGATTGATGAAAAACACTGTGAGGAGTACTGAAAAAAGACAATGGGCCTGCATACAAGCATGAATGAAGCTTATGGTACTGACCGTGTGCTCTATTGTGGTCTTATCAATTGCAGAATGAACTGAGGAAGACGCCACCAACATGCAGATCTGGTCTAACAGGAGAGGCAGCTCTACTTTCAGCCATTCACAGGGCAGGATACTGGTGTCCCCGGCTACCCGCATGCCTGTGTACACCTCCTCCGGGCTAACTCCTTTCGTTTCCCCGTCCTGAAAGACAGAAAGGGACAAATATAGACACAATAATATACATATAAAATCAACTGAAGGAGATATTGAGATGAATACTGTATGATTTATAGGTGTCAGAATGTTCAAAATTATATGAACTGAAGTCAATTACTATTGACAGTGCTAATGCAACAGACTTTTTCTGGATTGCGCAGACATTTGACTGAAAAAGATTCATCTTTGGCCCCTAGTGGTCAAATATGGTAGTATTCTCTCTTGCAGAGAGACCAGATAGAATGGGGCCCTATGGGGGATTTGCAAAAAACTGTGTCTTGTAAATGATTGAAAACTCCAGCTGTGGACTGACTTTACTGATATGTATAATACAACCCATGTAGTACTCCTGTAGTACTCCATGTACCTCCTTCATTCTGTGTTACTGTCTGGATATCGTGTTAATAACCTCAGTTTTCAGGGATTAATACATTCATCCACTTTGTGTTTTATAAAGACTATATCTACATTCCCGTACTGTACTGGTTTTGTTGCTGCTTTGCACATCTGAGCTGTAGTTAACATTTATTGTATTTATTGTTCTATTTTTACCTATTTATTGTTCTTTTATTGCATCGAGTACAGAAGTCACAAGCTTAATCTCGTTGTACTTGTACAATGACAATAAAGATATTCTATTCTATTCTAGTATTTCATATATTTTTTTTTCATATAGTATTATATATGTAAATTGACAAAACTAATGCTTCTTAATACACAGATCCACCAGTGCACTTCACTGTTTAGATACTGAACACATGCAGTCTAAACCAGAGGATGCTGACTTGCCCTAATCAGCTGAATCAACTTCAGCCCCTCCTCCTTCATCAGCCTCTGTCTCCGCGATTCGGGATCCTCCGGAGGAGGGTCTTTGGGTTTGATTGACAGGGCCGGAACCCGTCTGACGGGGGAGGGGGGGCGGAGCTTGGCGGGCAGAGGCGCGGGCTCCGGGCGAGCCAGGTCACACATCTCACACACTGTGGCTGGAGAGTAGTTGAGATAGGTGCAGAACTGACATACCCACTGCGGAGAGAGACAGAGAGAGAGAGACAGACAGAGAGAGAGTCACAAACAGTATCTGTAAATGCTTTTTCTGGTTTGTTGTCTACAAGGGGTTTACCATATCATAATTAACAATTAATAATTGACAACAATAACAATAAAACGATACGAACAAACAACAACAAAACAAACAATAGAGACGATTGGAGAATTGCGTTGTTTTCTCTCTCTATTCACTGCCATTGTATGGCGAATTTCAGCAGAATGACTAGTTTTTATATATTGTCAGAATCTGCTTTGTTGGCGTTTGTTTATGTGCTAGAAGTGTGATTTTCAGTGTTTTGCCAACAATTCTCCAATCATCTCTACCGGAGAAACAGAAAGCAGAGAATCGTCTATTTTGGGGTTATATCATGGCCAGGAAGCTACACAAACCAAGGTACTACCAAAGTTCAACATCACTTTAAATTCATACAGCACCAAAATGATAATAGATAGAATTCTAAGCAAGGCAAAGGAAAGTCAAAATCAAAACTGACCGCCATTTCTTGTAATACATCATATCTCCCTGGCCGTAACACTTTAAAATGCATTTCTAGCCCAAAGGGTCACAAAAATGGACTTAATTTTGCATTTGGGCCTATCACTAAAAACCTCAAACTCAAAACCTTACAATTTTGAGTATAACGGCAGACAATAACAAGTTCAAAATCGGTTGATGCCGAGACGACGACAGAAAATAATGGCAGCAGGGGAAAAGGTTAAGAGGACAGTTCATCTACGGCGTGGTGTGGCTTAACCAATCACAGAGCTGGAACACAGACACGGTGAACTTGGTAAGAGAGGGCCAATCAGAGACCGCTAAATCAAGCACTGGTTACACTTTGATCTGACTGCATCCCATTCACTTCGGCTCTCCCTTCCCGACACATCTCAAGAATTACCTATTTTAGATTCAGAACAGCGAATTTTGCTAAAAGGCGACACGTTTGCTACTGTGACATGCACACACATGCACACACACACACACGCTTAACTGACCTGGCTGTCGGGGTCACCGGGCATTCCCAGCACAGGTGCTGGTGGTCTGGGCGGGGTGATGGGAGGGTGTGTGGGGGTCACAGGAGGCCGCGTGGCCAAACGAGGCCGTTCACACACCTCACAAAGAATACTGCTGGCTGCGTTCACCACAGTACAGCTCTTACACTGCCACTCTGAAACACACACACACACACACACACACACACAAATGCACACACCAGGAATGTCAATTCACATTTCTCAAAACAAAACACAGAGAACTCATGCTGTATTAACAGTTAAGGCCAATCGGCCAAATTGTACAGATTTGCGTAAAAGTACTTTTGCACAAATCTGAATGATTTATGTATATTTCAAATGGACTATAAGTTGGATATGACAACACTCTTACTGAGAATAAAATTGTGGATTTCCAGAAAAACTGAAAGTAAATAGAACCCAGTCCTATGGTTAGAAAATGTACAAACAAGGAAAATTCATCATCTAGCATTATTGCACAAGGGGGATTTATCAGTTGATCCACATGTCCTGATATACTGTATGTCAGTGATTCTCAACCTTTTTCATATCAAGGATCCCTAATTTAGTCCACATTAGGGCAACGGACCCCCATTTGATAAGATTTTGTCTCTCGGACCCAAATCTGAGAATATTTTTATTGTTAGATATGATTTTGTCCAGAATCCCATGACTATCTGTATTGTAGGTAGAGAGATAACAGAGAAACTATGATCAAAACAGTCATTCTTCTACATTCTCTAATTGTGTTTAATAATTCATCACTTTGCTGGGGACCCCCTGGAACCCCCTCAAGGACCCCTGGTGGTCCCCGGACCCCACGTTGAGAACCACTGCTGTATGTGACCAAATAACAGGTATTTTTAAAACACCACAGATACTACAACTGGTACTGGGAATAGGACTGGGAACAAAGCACTGAAATTACCACTACACTGCCACCAAAAATACAAGAGGAAACAGTGCGTGTACACACACACACACACACACACACACACACACACACACACACACACACACACACACACACACACACACACACACACACACGCACACACACACACTTGGATTATACAGACCAGTGATGGTGGCAGGCTGAGATTCGTCTGCTGTAGAGCTGGCTGATGCCAAGCGGGGACGCTCACACACTTCACACAGAACATCCTGGATGGAGTTGACTTTAGTGCAGTGAAGGCAACGCCAGGAGGACGAACTAACACAGAGTGGAGGGGAGGGGGGGGGTTACACAGTTATGTCAAAATAGTGTGATTCAAACTTTAAATTCTTCTCCACATCAAGTAAGCAGTCAGAGTAACATTAAAAGCAATATTCAATTGACTAAATGTTTCTATTTTATTATGATTGTATGAATTTTACGACATTATCAGCAGTTTTTTACGTTATAGGCTTCTACATATGTCAGATGCTCGATCTCTATGTGTGTATAATGCAATATATAATATCTCAATGGTCAAATTCTATATTGTTCAGTAAATAATAGACTGGAACCTGATATTGGCTGACATTTAGCTTTAGTAATGAGAATCAATACTGGTTGTGGACCAGCAGTATCAGAGTATCCCCATTTTCAAATGTCAGAACATCGTTCATCCAGACCTGTGACTCTTCCTGCTTTTGGATGATGATGTCACGGCGGTTCGATGGTGACTGGCTCTCTCCGGGTAGGAGTGGTACAGTCTGTCACATTCCAAGCACAGCCATTGGACACAGGCGGGGCAGTGGGTGGAGACATGGAATATTCCACAGATAGTGCAGCTTTCTGGAACGGATATAAAAATACAGTGTACCAAACTGTGCCAACACACTGTACAATACACTGTACTATAAACTGTACAATACACTACACCAATACACTGTACCAACACACTGTACTAATACACTAACTAAGTAACCAAAACAGTCAAAGCATGGCTCGTCTCTTCACCTGGGTGTTTGGTTGAGGAGGAAGAGGTGGAGCAGGCCTGGATGGACCGGGGGGCTGAGGACAGGGAGCGGCCTTGGCTGCTCTCCCTGGAAGAGTGCTGGTGGAGGGGGAAGGCTAGAGACTTCGCCTGGCCCTCCCTATGGCCTGAAGAGGAGGAGGAGGATGAAGAGGAGGAGGAGGAAGATGAGGAGGGATAGACCACAGCGTCGGTGTTGAGACCAACATCCTGAAAGCGAGAAGGAGAGATAGAGTGAGAAGTGGATAAGGCCTGACTTGAAGTGTTGGCATAACAAAGCATCATAAGCCAAATTTACACACGAGGAGAGAAACACAAACAAGAGAAAATAAAATCATTTGTTTATCAATTATATATTGTATCATAGCTTTTTACCCTTTTTACCGTCTCTAAAAAGGGTAAAAAGCTATGATACAATATATAATTTATAAACAAATGATTTTATATTACACAAATGAATGATAAAATAACATAAATTATAGCATTACTAATAATTAGTAAACATTATTAATGATCATTTCATTGTTTGTTAACAGTAAAATAACTATTAACTAAAGTTTAATTAACTATCAATTTACCATTTATTAATGATGGTTATTATAAAGTGTTACCAAACATTTGCCAAAAATCAATTAAAACATTTGCGAATCAATTAAAACATTCACAAATCAATTAAGACATTCACATTTCAGATTCAGGTTCTTTATCAAAATTATATTCAAAAGAATACTTTCAGAGGCAACCGACAGTGACAGAATATGGTATAACAATCTCAACAAGGTCAACTAATAGAGTAGTAAGCTTGTGACTATAAGGCCAAGAGTAGAAGTTTGTGTGTGTGTGTGTGTGTGTGTGTGTCTTCACACTGCACTATAGTTAACTTTCTGAGTGTTGGGCAGTTTGACACATCTTCGATAACTAAAAAGTGTACAGTTACTTTTTACACACACTGTTACAAACACATTTTGTTGTGCTATTAAGTTATTTCAGAAAAGATTTATTCAGGATTTTTTGTCTGAGTTCTATGCAAAGCAATCTGTTCCATCAAAGTAAAGGCAAAGGTGTAGAAATGTATGTTAAAGCGTAAAATTAAAATAACAGAGAAATGTATTTTGCACAAGTATTCACCCCCTTTGCTTTATTTGGGCTCAATTGCCACACTTGACACTCAACATTTCTTATCATGTTACTCAGATGTCATGTTTAGATTGTACTTAGTGGTTTTAGATTGTATGTTTTCCTTTTAAGCTTTTTTGTAATTTGTCTTTCTAGCTTAACAAAGCTGAGACCAGCTCCCTTAATGGGACTCAATGGGATTTTAGGGTGTAGGATGGACTGTCCACCTGATTACTACAACCCAGTTTGGGACATATGGTTCATTTATGTCCAATTCCTGAAGTTTCAGAGAAAATATAAATCATCCCTTTCCAGTGACTATAATTGAAAAGTTTCCGTGGGGTTTTCTGGTCCATTTTTTACTATGGAAGTCAATGGAGAGGAAAACTCCACAAATATTTCAAATTCTGTCTTTTCCAAAACTGTGATGACAGGGTGATGATTCTCTTCCGGTACACACATTTCTACCAGTGTGTGGGTATATACCGATATACCACCCACCACTATAGCACACTTAATATTGCCACTTCTGTTAATACAATCAGCAGCCAATCCTTTGTCACAGAGCAAAAATGTCTGCGTATTCCTTAAAATAAAGGTTGAACTGAAGAGATGGAAGATATCATGGTAGCATGACAGATTCCTACCTTGTGTCTCAGTGTTGGAATGATCCTCTCATAGAATTCAGGGTGGGGATGAGCCTCCTGGAACAAAAAGCAAACTATGAGTTAATATTAATACTTATTCTAATGTCGATTGCCAAGTCAAGCTGGATAACAGCATAACACCCAGAACATGAATGGTATAAATGTAGGAATAATTCTCTCATAGAAGACGTGGGGATGGCTGTCTTTGGACGCAAAATTGGAGCAATGCAGCCAAATAATAACTGCTTTTTTTTATAGATTATTTTCCAGACATTTCTGCTTGACTGGATAGTGCAATGGAGAAAGACAGGGGGGGAAAAAAGGTCATGAGCTGGATTCAAACCCATGATGTTATAACTACATGGCAGGTGCCTCAGTCTGATGAGTGAGCCAATATTTTTATCTGCTCGGTCATTTGCCATTCAACAATTTCTACATTGTTTCTATCCATTTCTGTTGGAAAAAAAGGAATAGTACTTCTGAGCTTGATTATGGTCATGGACTCGAGTCAGACTTGAGTCATAATTTCAATTGCTAGAGACTTGACTTGATGCATGAAGAGAAGGCTTGAGACTTGACTTGGGTTCTAGTGACTTGGGACTTGACTTAGACTTGTACGTTGATGACTTGAAAAGGTTTCTAAAGTCTTGACTTAGAGATTTGTTCCACCAGACGACTGAATTTAAATTCTGTTTTCTGAATTTTTATGGAATGATTGAATTTATTGAAGTTGAAACTGATTATAGAAGTCAAACTCATGATGCTCTTACCAAGTTTTTATCCTATTAAAACAATACTGCATTGAAAAGTCCTAGATATTTAGTTTTCTTTAAGATATTAAATTGATACTGGACTCTTGATTTGCTCTGACTTGACTTGCTGTTCTACATTTAGACTTGAGACTTGACATTAATGACATGGACTTGACTTGGTAATCTACATTTAGACTTGGGACTTGACTTGAGACTGCCTCAAGACTTGAAACTTTGGACTTGAGCAAAGTTGACTTGGTCACACCTCTGTTAATTAGTAAAAGCTAGTGTTAATAGTGGGTAGTAGTTGCATTAACAGTTTATGTGCTAATTCAGGGCCACACACATCCGTGGTACATCATTGGGCCACATAATTTAAGGATTTTTCTTCATTACATTACGATTGCTGTGTGTGCCGCAACTAGTTTGGCTCCTGTCTGTGTTTTTTGCTTCTGTTAGTACTAAGTAGCCTAGCTGCAGAAGCCAGGAGGCAAAATGATGTTTACTAGCATAAAGTATAAACTCACTCCCCTCAATAAAAAAGAGCAATAAATCATGACGCCGATTGACACCTGTCAATCAAAAATGTGTTGTTTGATTGTTGTAATCTGCGTTTAAACTCTTTGCGCCAAAATATGTGCTTGAGGTACATGCAGATCTAATAGTAACATAAGGTACCTGGAATCTTCAGAAGGGAATATACATATTTTACCATTCCCCAAAACGAATAAGTCATAGAAAAATGTCAGCTCGATTTTCTACTGTCACTGTATTTAGTTGGCTAATTAATGTTTGTTCATGTCAGTTTATTGACAGTGTTTACTCTGCACAGTTTGATTGCACACAGCATTGATATGACTGTAAGAGCTCTGCCTGAGGATGAGTGTATAGATCTACTGCTCCAGTGAAATCATACAGGAAAGCAAGTTCTCCAAAGGTTATCGATAAATTCAATATGGAACGTAATAATGAACAGGCATAGAAAGTAGAGATGCACCGATCGATCGGCCGGTGACCGGAATCGGCCGGTTTTCAGCTGATCGGCCATGACCGGTGACCGGCAGATCAGTCTCATATATCCGATTCTGTGCCGGTCAAATTTAAGACAACGGTAAAAACTCTGCTGTAATAGGTCATACATCCATACTGATCTCCGTTCCAGCGCGTCCCATCTGCTCTCCCCGCTGCTGTCCTCTCCACCGCGCTCACGGGCCGCATTGATCCACCCGATCCTAGCCGAAAAACCCGTTCGCCGGGCACCCGGTGACCAATCAGCGTTGTGACCCCCGCCGAAATCTCGGTCGGAGAGCTACCTCCCGATCTCAGCAGAGTCAAAACAAAAAGTCATTCTTTTTCACCACAAGATGGCACTATGACTCCATTACATTGGGCTGGGCTCCATGGATAACCTTTTGATGTAAATAAATGACATTAGGTGTGTTGTTATATAGATCTGTTGCACCAGTTTTCTTTTGGGAAAGTATAAAGAGGGATATACTGCAATTCATTTTCATTTGGATTTTATTTGTACAAAAAAGCTCTGTCCAGTAACCTGGAGCACTTTTTTATTTTGAGATTTGTTTGAGTGAGAGTGAGAGAAGGTCCTGTAACCTGGTGCAGTTTTGGAGAAAATGTAAGTTATTAATAGTCAATGTTTTATTATGAACATATAATTGAATTTTAATTTTCCATTAAAGAAAAGTTACAAAAATGTTTGTGTATGCTGTCAATTATAGTTCTTAGAAAGAAAATCGGAATCGGCCAAAAAATCGGAATCGGCAGGTCAGACTTTTAAAAAATCGGAAATCGGAATCGGCCAAGAAAATTGCAATCGGTGCATCTCTCATAGAAAGTATAATATTGTTGCTGAATTATACTGATGAAGCTGAATTACACTCAGGTTAGCCAGGTTTGAGCTCTATACACGCATAATTCTTAGCTTTATGGGGCCAAATTTCTTGTTTAGGGCCACCAAAACACTGGGGCCGGCCCTGTGCATGTGATCATTAACATTGGTTGCGTTGCTAAATTAGCCTGCTGGCTAGTTAGCTAGCAAACAAAGCCAAAAACCAACTATTTTACAATTTTTTTCAGGTATCTCTGTTTTTCTTGCCTGGTTGTTATTTAGACATTATTTACACACACACCTTGATGAGCATATCTAGCTCCATCCTCAGGCTCATCACCTCCAGTGTTATCGTGGCAACCTGGCCCACATTAGGCTCCACGACATCATCGGGGAAGCTGAGGCCGTCTGGCTGCTGATTGGAGTAGCCGTAGAGACAGAGAACTGCCCTTCCTCCCTGGGAGCGGAAAGAAGGAAGAGGAGGACAAGAGGAAGTCTGGATGTGAGCAGGAAGCAGGCAGGAAAGTTGTTCTCTCTATTAGAAGCAGGCGTGTGACTGGAAAGTTTCTGGCTTGAATCCCTGGACTGTAAGTGAAAGTGAATGAGTATATGTTCTGATACTGCATACATGTTGATATTTTATCATATAATGTTTACATGTATTTTACATTTATATTATTTTCATATTTTGGTATATTTTTCACCTTATAAATATTCTGCACTCATTTCTTCTTTGCCTCAATAGCTGTTATTTTGCACACCCTGATAATGCTTTAAACCACAGCTTTGTTTGGAATTGTCGGTTGCAAATATTAATATAATCCCCCTTTTGCTCTATTCCTGTTTATATTCTATTTTCTTGTTTCATTTTTTTTTCCTGCTGAATCTTATGAGT
Source organism: Centroberyx affinis (assembly GCF_046629955.1). Taxonomy (NCBI): domain Eukaryota; kingdom Metazoa; phylum Chordata; class Actinopteri; order Beryciformes; family Berycidae; genus Centroberyx; species Centroberyx affinis. The sequence continues at coordinate 6,802 of NW_027279293.1, read as the reverse complement.
GACATAAAACATGCGACAAAATGAGTAGAACATTTTTACATGTTATCTTTGGTAGCAAATGAAAGAGGAAAGACTCTTATTTGACCAGGCTAGGTTTTGAACTCAAGACTAAAGATGATTTATTCTTACTGTCCTCAGTTTGGACTCAACACTGAAGGTGATGGATTCTGACTGTCCTCAGTCTACACTCAAGACGATGGATTCTGACGGTCCTCAGTCTAGACTCAAGACTAAAGGTGTTGAATTCTTACTGTCCTCAGTTTGGACTCAACACTGAAGGTGATGGATTCTGACTGTCCTCAGTCTAGACTCAAGTCTAAAGGTGATTGATTCTGACTGTCCCCGGTCTAGACTCAAGTCTAAAGGTAATTGATTCTGGCTGTCCTCGGTCTAGACTCAAGACTAAAGGTGATTGATTCTGACTGTCCTCAGTTTAGACTCAAGTCTAAAGATGATGGATTCTGACGGTCCTCAGTTTAGACTCAAGTCTAAAGGTGATGGATTCTGACGGTCCTCAGTCTAGACTCAAGTCTAAAGGTGATGGATTCTGACGGTCCTCAGTCTAGACTCAAGTCTAAAGGTGATGGATTCTGACGGTCCTCAGTCTAGACTCAAGTCTAAAGGTGATGGATTCTGACGGTCCTCAGTCTAGACTCAAGTCTAAAGGTGATGGATTCTGACGGTCCTCAGTCTAGACTCAAGTCTAAAGGTGATGGATTCTGACGGTCCTCAGTTTAGACTCAAGACTAAAGGTAATTGATTCTGGCTGTCCTCAATCTGGACTCAAGACTGAAGGTGATTGATTTTGACTGTCTTTAGTCTAGACTCAAGACTAAAGGTGATTTATTCTTATTTATTCTGTCCTCATTTGTTCCTATCCTTTTTATTCCCTTTGGTCCCTTTTTATATATTTTTACAAGCCATGTCTTCTGTTTTATGGCGGGACTTTGTTTTTAGATAAATACAGTTTACTATTACATTATTATGGTACCTGAATAGCATCGACAGTTGCCCTGAATACTGGGTTGTTGTGTTTGACTGTCCTCCAGTACTTTGGCCTGTTGGGGTTGGTCAAGTTACAGCCATACTTCTCTAGGATGTTCAACGCTGTAGACAAACGCTGGAGAGATGCGAGGGTCTGGAGGAGAGGAGGCGGAGAGAAGGAGGAGGACAGGAAGAGGGGAAGGAGAAGGTGGCAAGAGAGAATAGCAAATTAGCAAATTGTCAACAAACAGAAGCCCTGCTGAATGAAGACACATGGACCAAGAACTGAGTCTAGACTGGCTGCAAGTTAAACAGGTTGTCTGAAAGTTTCATCAAATTAAATCTAAGATTTTTTTTAATGCCAGTTAGAATGAAACACAAGTCCAATTTCCCCACTGAAATGAAAAAAAGGTAGTCCCATCAGAATATACACTAGGTCTGTGTGACAGGGCTGATTTCTCAACGAAAAAATACTTCAACATTCATCATCACCATTCTCTCTCACCTCTTTCCTGTTGCTGCCGAAGCTGTTTTCTATGATCATGTTCTCGGCGGAGATGTGGCGGTATTTGGAGCAGGGCGGCAAGGGGAGGTTAGCCATGGCCATCACCCCGGCCCGCACCTCCACCACCGTCCCGCCAGAGTAGAGACACACTTCAGCCTGACTCCGAACCTCCTGCAACTGCTCTGATAAAGACGCCATCCTACACACACACACACACACACACATACACATAAACAGTCACTGTATCATATTTAAAAAGATAAATAAGATTGTTTCCTATAGTCCTAATTAATGTACCACAACTCTGACACAGTGAGTTAGCCATTTTGGATGTTGAATGAATATTCCGATCAGAAACACTGAGTAGCTCCAAAGACGGGTTTAACCATAATGTGTAGCTTTGGGTTGTATTTGGGTTGTAAAAGGAGGTCATTAGGGCTGGGCGATATATCGTATAATATCGATATCTTGATATGAGACTAGATATAGTCTGGGATTTTGGCTCTCGTAATATTGTGAAATATCTTAAATGTTACTTCTTACTGTTCTTAAAAGCTGGGTTACAGAAACAAGATACAATTTTCTAAACTTATTAGCCGGTTCTGGCTAAGTAAAATGAACAATGATTGGCTTTACCTGCTCACCATATCCACATTACTTCTTACTGATTACATATTACTGATAACTAAAGATTATTATTAATTTTCAACATTTTCTTGTGTGTAAATATATTATGAAAGCACCAATACTCATCCCCAAAATACCGTCACATTACCGATATCGAGGCATTCGGTCTAAAATATCCTTGATTTTGTCAATATCGCCCGGCCCTAGAGGTCATATTCCCATTCATTTTCAGAAACGTTCCTTGGGAATTTCAGGGAATTTGGGAAATTTCCAAATAGATGCAAAAAAAACACCTTGCATGTTAAATCAAATGTGCTTCTCTACAACTGATCTTGTATTGAGCAGGGTCAGGGGGTTGAGGCACTGTTGTCTGACGACTTGACACTTTACACTGATTTACAGGATAAGATCAGTGCTGCATTTCCATAATCTCTACATCACATCTACAGCAGAGGAGAAGGCAGCTATGGAGTTCAGTCAGAAACGCCTTGGCTTTTGCATCTAGAACCAATTCATGCAGCTGAGCCAAGGTGTGCTGGGAAGGCCGTTCTATTAAGAGAGAATCTCAGCCTGTGACATCAACCTGGTGGAAGGGACTCAATTAAATTAGGGACTACATTAAATCAACTGTATATATTCCTAAAGTTTCCACAGATTCCCAAATTTACCTCATAATTCCGAAAGTTGCATACAAATTCCTAAAACCTTGCAACCCTAGAATTAGTGTTATTTAATGACAGGTGGAGATTAGCAGAAACACAGAACAGCAGGGTTAGGGTTAGGGTCATAGGGGAACAGTAGAGAAAAGGAGTGAGACAGATGAACAGAGACCAGCAGAGAGGAGTGAGACAGATGAACAGAGAACAGCAGAGAGAAGGGGTGAAACATGAACTGAGAGAACAGCAGAGAGGAGTGAGACAGATGAACAGAGAACAGCAGAGGGGAGTGAGACAGATGAACAGAGAACAGCAGAGGGGAGTGAGACAGATGAACAGAGAACAGCAGAGGGGAGTGAGACAGATGAACAGAGAACAGCAGAGGGGAGTGAGACAGATGAACAGAGAACAGCAGAGAGGAGTGAGACAGATGAACAGAGGAGAACAGCAGAGAGGAGTGAAACAGATTAACAGAGAACAGCAGAGAGGAGTGAGACAGATGAACAGAGAACAGCAGAGAGGAGTGAGACAGATGAACAGAGAACAGCAGAGAGGAGTGAGACAGATGAACAGAGGAGAACAGCAGAGAGGAGTGAAACAGATTAACAGAGAACAGCAGAGAGGAGTGAAACAGATTAACAGAGAACAGCAGAGAGGGGTGAGACAGATGAACAGAGAACAGCAGAGAGGAGTGAGACAGATGAACAGAGGAGAACAGCAGAGAGGAGTGAAACAGATGGACAGAGAACAGCAGAGAGGAGTGAGACAGATGAACAGAGAACAGCAGAGAGGAGTGAGACAGATGAACAGAGAACAGCAAAGAGGAGTGAAACAGATGGACAGAAGAGAACAGCAGAGAGAGGAGGGACACGGATGAAGAGAGAACAGCAGAGAGGAGTGAGACAGATGAACAGAGAACAGCAGAGAGGAGTGAGACATGAACTGAGGAGAACAGCAGAGATGAGTGAGACAGATGAATAGAGGAGTATCACTGAATTGATATAGACATAAATTATTTTGATATTTTAATATTCAAAAAGTTGTGTGTCATGATGAAATTAGCGTTTTAAGTGAAATCCGTCAGATGTCTTGTTTGGAAACTGACATTATAGATTACTGGGGCTCATTATGTAACTTAAGGGGTGTAAACATATTTAGGCTAATATATAAAATCCCACAACAAAATGTATTAAACAATTTTTTATATTTAATTTGATGCAATCTAGTCTAAACATGCATCAAAACTGACACAATGCTTACATTTCATCATTAAATCATATTCATCCAGCTCCCCTTTGAAACTGGGGTTACCTCATTGTAAACAGTCAGATAGAACCTTATAGAACCAAACCCAGGTTGACCTTGTAGAGTTTTAAGGTTCTGTCTCTGTTTGTCTCTGTTCTCATTGTCCTAGGATTCTGATATTGATAATTTACTGAATTAACCTACAACCATATTATTACTACATTCAGGCATCTCTCTTTTTCTAACATGGTTGTGTCTTGACCAGTGGTGGAAAGTAACTAAGTACATTTACTCAAGTATTGTACTTAAGTACAATTTTGAGATACTTGTACTTTACTTGAGTATTTCCATTTGATGCTACTTTATACTTCCACTCCACTACATTTCAGAGGGAAATATTGTACTTTTTACTCCACTACATTTATTTGACAGCTTTAGTTACTTTTCAGATGAAGATTTGACACAATGGATAATATAACAAACTTTTAAAATACAACACATTGTTAAAGATGAAACCAGTGGTTTCCAACCTTTTTGGCTTTTGACGTCTTACAAAAAGCAGTGTGTAGTCAGGTCACATTTCAGATGTCTATGAGTTGTTAACAGCTCCACCAAATAGTGATTTTTCCCTCTTAACCTCACATGGTTTCATTTCAATAAATGTTCAAATGATCCAATATTTCAGCAAAAATCAACGATTAGAGAAAAAGTCCAAAAACTGAAAACAGATTTGTGTATCAGAACTTTGTTTTTTCTTCTTTCCTCTCCCATTGATCATTTCACGACCCCTCAGCTTTATCTGGTGACCCTTTGGAGGGGCCCGACCCCTAGGTTGGGAACCACTGGACTAAACTAGCTAACTGTGTATAAAGTAGTTCAAACTAGCTCCACCTCCAGCAGCTACAACAGTAACATGCTGCTTACACACTGATGCTTCAGTATTAATAATCTAATGATGTCATAGGCTATATAATAAAATATCAGTCAGAGGGACCAAACCACTACTTTTACTTTAATACTTTAACTAGCCTACATTTTGCTGCTAATACTTATGTACTTTTACTTAAGTAGGATTTTTCATGCAGGACTTTTACTTGTAATGGAGTATTTTTACATTGCTGTATTGGTACTTTTACTTAAGTAAAGGATCAGTACTTCTTCTTCCACCACTGGTTTTGACATTATTTACACACAGTCAATTCTCCAATTGCCTTCCATGATGGAGCAACACCTGGTTGATAGATTTGTGGCACAACTGCAAAGCCTCTTTCATTAATAATCTAAATCAAAACCATCATGTAGTTCAGGGATTCACTGCTAAATTAAATATATCAGTATATGACAGTAGTGTAAGCGGATATCAGCTGTGTCAGAGGTGTAAGCAGATGCCATTGACACTATGAAACCAAACCCCTTAATTTTATCCCTGAAATGTCCTTCATTTCTCCATTACATAAACATTAATTATCCATTAAAAATAACAGCTTTAAAAAGGTATGGCTAGTATCATGGTTGATTCACAGAGACTAAGGAATTTTTCATGCCTTTTGTGCATGGTTTACAGGGTTATTCATGAGTTATTAATGGAAAGTCCCTGAATTTTACATTAAATTAGGAAGTAAGGAGTCAAACATTAAGGGGTGTTTAAGGGGGCTTCTCCATTATAACTCCCTTAATTCATTTGAAGGGGATTTTGAATTAATTAAGGGGTAAATGACCTTACATTTACCCCTTAATTCATGCAAAATCCCCTTAAAATTAATTGTAAAAGATTACTGGTTCGTAGAGACGCAGTGGTCATGTCAGTGTTCTCAATAGATGTCAGTAGTGTCAGTAGATGTCAATGGTGTCTACATGTGTCAGTGTCAGTAGATATCGGTATAAGTAGATGTCAGTAGTGTCAGTAGATGTAGCCTACCTCTTGTTTGCAGGGACACAGCAGTCAAATCACGAGTTAGTTCCTTCTGTGACGTTCATCCTTCAGCACCTCGAGCCGTTAATTTGAATTCATAAAAACGTTTTGTGGAAAGACACGTCTATCCTACAGCTACCAATGCCCTACAGTAACGTATATTCTGTAGCAACGTAACATAGCTGTATTCTACAGTAACGTAAATCCTACGGCAACGTACACCTTACATTGACAATACAACACTACTGCACAGTGTCCGTGTACAGGCAGAAAGCAGACAGAGCTGGCAGAAGGGATCAGCTGAGCAGACAATTGTCAACAATGCTGTATTATACACCACTACCGGTTTCTGGTCCTAACTACATGGGAGAGGTGTCGTAAAGTGACGTAAAGCGGCCTCGGACGACATCTAGTGGCGTTTAATATTTTAAAAATATTTTATACACAAATGCAAATATTGTAAAACACAACCCTGTTTAACAGCCTTTAAAAACGAATTAGAAACATTTTCCAAATCTCTAAAATGTATGAAAAGCATGAATGCCCAAAAATTACACTTTGTATTTGCGCAGTATAAAATAATTTAGCCCCTGGAATGTATACATTGTTCTTTGTTTTTTCCCCCTTTAAATTACTATTTCTTTTCTCTTTGTTTTGTTTTTGTTTTCTCTATTTCCTTTTGATTATTGTCTTTGACACATATGTACTGTACTCATCTTACTCTGGTGATATAGAAAGAACTGTCATTGTCAATTTGTTGTGTATTTGAAGACTGTAATAAAAAAAAAAAAAAATCTCAATGAGATTTTATCTGCCTTGGGTTTATATCATAGGTTTTTATATCTCACTCCAAGAGAAAGGTCTGTTCAGTAG